>NC_056731.1:1577210484-1577212548 GCF_019279795.1 Protopterus annectens | reverse complement strand
TTTTTAATTATAGGTTTGATTGCTATTTCTGCATCCTTCCTTAAGGGATACTGTCTTTTTTGAGGTCTAAATGCTGATTTTGGTGTAATAGTAACTGGTCCTGCTGTACGAATAAGTCCTACATCTGATTTCCTGTTGACCAGAGAGTCTCTGGTATGTCTTGTACGGCTTTTTCCTCTTCCTCTAGTAAGAGTGCTACTCAGCTGTCCTCACTTACCTGTGAGTGCACAGCTGGGTGTGTCTGTGTTATCCAATTCAATTTCTGCTTTTGTACCCCTTGTTCAGAGAGTTCTAATTCTGTCTGTTTTTCCCACCTTGTGACTTTTTCTCCTAGGTCTGCCCACTTTAAATGTCTATCTTTAGTTAAGCTTACATGTGGTAATCGATTAGATTTGTAAAGAGCTAAGAATTCCTGGGGCAATGAACAGCTTACTACACTGTTTCCTTCTGTGTCCCAGTACAAATTTCGTAATACTAACCTATTAGCATGGTTTTTATACAATTCTTGCTCATATTCTTTATCAGGTCCTGGTCTGTTACAGTAATATAGAGTACAATGCAACAAATGCTGTTTGCCTGTGTCAAGGGAGGGGGATTTACTGATGGCTACGTTCATCAGTTCTTCGGTTACTACTCCTGGACCAGTCGTAACTAAGTCCTGGCTGTACCAATAAAATGTTTCACCCTCCGGTCGCACTACAAAAGTATCCATTTGTCGCTGTGCTTCCATACCCTGCATAGTTGGAACTATGGCTATGCCAAATATCTGCATTAAGTCTCTGCCCAAGAGATTCACTGGGCATTTTGCAGAAACACCAATTTTGCTTTTCTGGGTCATTCCTGAAACAGGGTCAGTTATTGCTATGTTGTGGGAGAGTGGCTCCCAATACAGCTGTCCATTAGCTGCTTTCACTAATATGTAGTCTAGTGATTCTGAATTTTCTGGTAGTTTGGAAGGATGTATCAGGGTCCGTGAAGCCCCTCATTCACACAGAAATTTGACTTCCCTCCCCTCTACCAGAAGCGTAACTTCCAGTTTTGTGTCTGCTAAGTAGAGCTCTAAGCTCAATAATGCTAAGTCTAAAATTTCATTTTCTTCATCATCCATGAATTCATGTACATCCTCTATCCCTTCCGTCACATCCTCTACTCTTGCTACCACATTTGCATTTGTTTTTTCCTGTTCATTCCTATCCAGTGATTCTTGACTATCATATAATCATTCCTCACCCTCCTTATCTTCCGTGGTTACCTTCTTATTTAGCCTGCAGTCCCTTGCCAAATGTCCCTTTTTCCTGCATTTAAAACATTCACCCCTTTTCTTTCTCTCTTCAAAGTCTTCTGATCGTTTATCAGATTGTTTGCTTCCCTGGGTGCTTTTCTTACCCTTCTTCCCAGTTTGTACTACAAAGACTTCTGACCCATCTTCTACTGCAAATACTTGAGTTTTCTTTTTCTTTTGTTATTAAAATGCCTTTCGGCATGTCTTGCATATTCAAGTAATGACTGCAGTCTACTTGTTCGATGATCTACCATGTGCTTTGTAATAAAGCTGCTAATGGGCGCAATACTGCCTTTTAAGAATGCATTCTTTAGCTGTTGCTCATATGGGGAATCATGTGTTTGATCTTCAGGTACCTGCATTCCACAATGGTTATTAAAACATTCTAATAATCTGGCATAATATCTATCAACAGTTTCACCTTCTTGTTGTATACATTGATTAATGCAAGTCCAATCAGCCCTAGGCTTCCATTTCTCAGAGATTCAGTCCATCACACCTTTCACTCTGTTGTCCAGTTCTGCATTACTATGTGGGAGTGGTCTAAGCTCTGCATCACGGGGCTTCCAGTTGCCACTGATCATGTGCCAATCTGGACCTACAATTTGTCTAACTACTTTTACTACTTCTTGTCCATTCAAATGGTAACTTAACCTCATGCCCTGTAAGTCTTCTAAGAATTTTCTAAAATTGACTTTTGGATGGGGAATTCCCTCTGTGGCTTTCCGGATGTCTTCCGGTGTCCACGGTCTATATACTAGAAGAGTTGGATCCTGTCCTGC
>NC_056731.1:1577172984-1577205484 GCF_019279795.1 Protopterus annectens | reverse complement strand
CAGATAGAGATAAATTGAATGAATTTTTAGTAAAAATGAACTTGATGACTGAGTATTTGAATTTTACTATGGAAGCCTCCTTAGAAAAAATATCTTATTTGGATGTGTATGTTGAGAAGATATCGGATGGCCTCCTTAATACAGGGGCACATAGGAAAAGTTGTTATAGAAATTCATTGCTACATAGAAGTAGCATGCACCCTGGGTTTGTCTTTAAAAACATTATTAAAGGACAGGGAATGAGGGTGTCACGTTTGAATTCCACTGAAAATGGATATAGAAGTGGAATATGTACCTTGAAACAACAATTAATAGATAGAGCATATAGGATAGATGAGATAGATGAGGAATTACATAAAGTAGAGAGAATGAGAGCAGACGTAGCCCACCCATATTTTGCTAAAAAGAGGGTGGAATTAGAATTAGCTGATAATAATAAAGGTAGAGGTGAGGAAGTTCAAATATTAATGCATTATACACAGGATGCCATGGACATAAGAAATATATACTAGAAATATTGGCAAATACTCACAGTGGATTCTAGAATTTTGGGAGTGGTGGGTGATAATCCTAGGTTTATATATAAAAATAAAATGAACTTATATAGAATGTTATGTGGCCCAAATAGAGTAGGAGATGGGCACCAGAATAAAGTAACTGGTGTAACTAAACCCTGTTATAAATGTAAATATTGTGCATCCATTAATGATACTGCTAGTTTTATACACCCTGTTACACAGCAGGAATTTAAGTTTTCTGTAAAAGCTACATGTGACACGGCCCATGTTGTCTATCTTGCTACGTGCACATGTTGTCCTGCATTTTATGTGGGCAAGATGGATAGACGACTTAAGGACCGTATCAGAGATCATCTGTATAATATTAAAATAAAATCTTTAAATAATGCTCTATCGAAACATGTTATGAATACATCTATAGACCATGAATTTAAATTGTTGGCTATTTATAAGAATTGTGTAACCATTAGAAGAGGTGATATAGTAAATAGGACTGAGGAGAATGAAATGAGATGGATCATTAAGCTTAGAGCTGACCATTTACCAGGCTTAAATGATAGAGTTCCCATAAAACCAGTGTTAAAGGCTAGGAAATTGAAAGTTAATATATGAATTTGATGTACATAAGGAAAGGAGAATCAATGCTTATGATGTACACATATATGAGTTTGCATATGAATCTATGTATGTGTATAATTTTATTTATTAAAAGGTTCATATGGGGTCATGTTAATGCATGAATATGACGTTTATATGGAAGGGAGAACTAATGTCAAATTTTTATGGTGTACACATGCATGGATGGGTATATGAATTTATTTGTCTATTATTGGATCCATATAATGCAATTTTGCAAAGGTATAATATAAGGATGTGATTTTTAGAAATGTTTTTAAAAAATGTTTTTATATATATATATATTCTCTCATACATAGATTTTTAAAATTGTTTAAGGTTAGTGATATATGGAAGTGTATATATATTTTTAGTGGTCTTGATAGCTTTAAATGCTTGTGAATTAAATTATTTGATGCATAGAGCTAGTTTGAAACAATTAAATATGCTAATGAATTAATTATTGTGATGACAGGAAATGATCTCACTAGCTAGTTTGAAACAATTAAATATGCTAATGAATTAATTATTGTGATGACAGGAAATGATCTCACTAGGCCTCACATGAGATTGTATAAAATGTTGTAGAGTTGTTTTTTATATTTCTATGGCCTGAAGAAGCCTACGGGTGAAAGCTAGCCAAATAAAAATTTCTAAAGGAAGAAATACGTTTGTCCACTCCTTATCCATAGTGAAGTGAAGACTGTCTGTGGAACGAGGTGTTGATGTTTGTTCAAGCGCCGTAAGGCTCTGATAAAGTTTAAGTAACCTGTGAGACTTTGTGTGACTATAAGAACTGAGATATAGCCTTGTTTATGCAAGGCACTGGTATCTGCCGTTGTACCCTTCCAATATCTTTATTGTTATCTGTTTGCGTTCTTTCTATAGGAAGAGGTACCTACGAGTTAGTGACAGTGATTTTATTTTTATTTTTATTGATTACTGTTTTCTGTCTCTATATCGTTAATATGGCAGAATTACCATCTATTGAGTTGCCGTATATACCAGAAGTAGTTAATATCAACAAATCCAGATTTGAGAATGCCGTTGCCGGTGATGTGAACCCGTTACTTGCGTATGATGTCATTTCCGATTCTGTGGAGGAAGGAGCCGTTCAAATGGATTGCAAGGGTTTATCGATGCTCTTGGGCGAAATGGAATATAATTTTATTAAACTAAAGAAATTACAGTTGCAGCGGCAACATTTCGAGGTCTGCATTAGTCGAAAGATAATTCCACGAGGGCTACGCATTTTGAAAATGCCCACAACAGGTACTTTATATCCTGAACTGCTATATATGTGGCAGCAAATAAATATTGAAACAAGTATGCGTTATATGGAACTATTAATTTCTTATTTTAAACCACAAGAAGTAGCTCTACGAGAGCAAATAAAAGAACAACAATTACATTTATATGAGATATTTCCATGTGCAATGTTGGACAATATGTTGGAAAAATTGTTAGATGATGTGTATTTATATGAAAAAAAGTTACTTGAGCAGAAACAAGGTAAAATTAAAAGGGATGTACAAGATTTTTCTAAAGGGCAGGTCTTCACTTGGCCTAAAATTCAGACCCACTTAGGTCAAGTGAGAACAAATAGAAATGGTAAAATAGATGGTAAATATGTTGTAGATGGTAGAAATGAAAATAATGGTACACCTATGAGTACTATATGTGACAATACCATAAGCAAAGGGAAGTCCAGTGTCAGAAAGGAGAATGTTATAATAAATAAAAAAACAAATGCGATGGTTACCACAGCATTAATACATAATGAGAATGTTTCAAATGATGCATTTTTACCTGTTTCTAATAAGGAAGGGATGGAAATAAAAGAGTGTAATAGAAAAGAAATTACATCATTGGATGAAATAATAGAGATAGCTGAATTAAATACAACAGCTGGATTAGATACAACAGAAGTACTAGAAAGGAGGAAGGTTAGTAATGTTAGCCTAGAAAATAAAGGGATAATTGGCCCACATAGTAATGCCCCTTTCCCCATAGCAGAACAATGGAAGGGGGGAAGGGATCGCTCAATGAGCAGAGGGCGACAGAAAAAGAGGGCAGCAGATCACGAGTATGTAGGGCCAACACTGAAGAAAATGTGGCAAGGGAACAAGAATCCCTAGTCTGGAATATATCTAAAAGAGAAATATCTGCGGATGAAAGAATAGTCCTAGAGAAAGGACTTAAATTTATACCATCCATTAAGAGTGATGTAACACAAACAATTGTTGATTTAAAGTTATTTACACGCAATTTACAATTAAAGTTAGATTTTGGCCAAGGTATATACGATAGATGTCAGCTTAGGAAACCTAGCACCTTTATACCAAACTTACATCCTTTGATTGACGCTTATTCAAAATTGGTTGAACAGGAATTATATAAACATGATAAAATGAATAGTGAAAGAAAGTGGTTTGGTAACTTAACTTTTAAGCAACGCAGAGCACTAAATGACTTAAAGAGTGATCGCAATATAATGATAAGGCCTGCTGATAAGGGTGGACCTGTTGTAATTATGGATATGGAGCAATATATTAGAAGTATGGAAGAGATGTTAAAAAATGAACAATATTATACTAGGATTGGATTAAATAGAGTGGATAAAGTAATTGAGCGGGTCTTTAGAACCCTTAACATGTTACATTTACAAGGAAGACTTGAAGAGAGCTTGTATAATTTTTGTGTAACTAACCACCCTACAATACCCTGTATTCAAGGGGTTCCAAAGATTCACAAACACCCATCCGATCCACCTATGCGACCTATAGTCGCAGGGAGAGGATGGGTGACTGAACCTATATCATTATACTTAGAATCTTTACTTAGACCAGTTGTTAACAACTATGCACATATACTAAGAGACACCAAGCAGTTCTTAATAATGTTGTATGAACAAATGCCCAAAGTATCTAGTGACAATAACAACTATTGGCTTGTGACATTTGATGTTCAGTCCTTATTTACATCTATCCCTAACAAAGATGGCATAGAATGTGTCCGGAGACGCCTCCTAATGGAGGATTCCTTTAAGCTCATATACGTTGATGTGATTTGTGACTTGATGGAATTAGTTTTGTGTAATAATGTATTCATATTCAATAATCAGGCATACATACAGAAGGATGGCGTAGCTATGGTGACATCATGTGCCAATAGCTACGCCAATCTAGTAATGGCTGATTGGGAGGAGAGGTACCTTTTTGAAATGAATGAATTCAAGGAGAATGTGAAATTTTATACACGGTTTGTGGATGATTTGTTCCTCATATGGGACTCAGATAGAGATAAATTGAATGAATTTTTAGTAAAAATGAACTCGATGACTGAGTATTTGAATTTTACTATGGAAGCCTCCTTAGAAAAAATATCTTATTTGGATGTGTATGTTGAGAAGCTATCGGATGGCCTCCTTAATACAGGGGTACATAGGAAAAGTTGTTATAGAAATTCATTGCTACATAGAAGTAGCATGCACCCTGGGTTTGTCTTTAAAAACATTATTAAAGGACAGGGAATGAGGGTGTCACGTTTGAATTCCACTGAAAATGGATATAGAAGTGGAATATGTACCTTGAAACAACAATTAATAGATAGAGCATATAGGATAGATGAGATAGATGAGGAATTACATAAAGTAGAGAGAATGAGAGCAGACGTAGCCCACCCATATTTTGCTAAAAGAGGGTGGAATTAGAATTAGCTGATAATAATAAAGGTAGAGGTGAGGAAGTTCAAATATTAATGCATTATACACAGGATGCCATGGACATAAGAAATATATACTAGAAATATTGGCAAATACTCACAGTGGATTCTAGAATTTTGGGAGTGGTGGGTGATAATCCTAGGTTTATATATAAAAATAAAATGAACTTATATAGAATGTTATGTGGCCCAAATAGAGTAGGAGATGGGCACCAGAATAAAGTAACTGGTGTAACTAAACCCTGTTATAAATGTAAATATTGTGCATCCATTAATGATACTGCTAGTTTTATACACCCTGTTACACAGCAGGAATTTAAGTTTTCTGTAAAAGCTACATGTGACACGGCCCATGTTGTCTATCTTGCTACGTGCACATGTTGTCCTGCATTTTATGTGGGCAAGGCGGATAGACGACTTAAGGACCGTATCAGAGATCATCTGTATAATATTAAAATAAAATCTTTAAATAATGCTCTATCGAAACATGTTATGAATACATCTATAGACCATGAATTTAAATTTTGGCTATTTATAAGAATTGTGTAACCATTAGAAGAGGTGATATAGTAAATAGGACTGAGGAGAATGAAATGAGATGGATCATTAAGCTTAGAGCTGACCATTTACCAGGCTTAAATGATAGAGTTCCCATAAAACCAGTGTTAAAGGCTAGGAAATTGAAAGTTAATATATGAATTTGATGTACATAAGGAAAGGAGAATCAATGCTTATGATGTACACATATATGAGTTTGCATATGAATCTATGTATGTGTATAATTTTATTTATTAAAAGGTTCATATGGGGTCATGTTAATGCATGAATATGACGTTTATATGGAAGGGAGAACTAATGTCAAATTTTTATGGTGTACACATGCATGGATGGGTATATGAATTTATTTGTCTATTATTGGATCCATATAATGCAATTTTGCAAAGGTATAATATAAGGATGTGATTTTTAGAAATGTTTTTAAAAAAATGTTTTTATATATATATATATATTCTCTCACACATAGATTTTTAAAATTGTTTAAGGTTAGTGATATATGGAAGTGTATATATATTTTTAGTGGTCTTGATAGCTTTAAATGCTTGTGAATTAAATTATTTGATGCATAGAGCTAGTTTGAAACAATTAAATATGCTAATGAATTAATTATTGTGATGACAGGAAATGATCTCACTAGCTAGTTTGAAACAATTAAATATGCTAATGAATTAATTATTGTGATGACAGGAAATGATCTCACTAGGCCTCACATGAGATTGTATAAAATGTTGTAGAGTTGTTTTTTATATTTTTATGGCCTGAAGAAGCCTACGGGTGAAAGCTAGCCAAATAAAAATTTCTAAAGGAAGAAATACGTTTGTCCACTCCTTATCCATAGTGAAGTGAAGACTGTCTGTGGAACGAGGTGTTGATGTTTGTTCAAGCGCCGAAAGGCTCTGATAAAGTTTAAGTAACCTGTGAGACTTTGTGTGACTATAAGAACTGAGATATAGCCTTGTTTATGCAAGGCACTGGTATCTGCCGTTGTACCCTTCCAATATCTTTATTGTTATCTGTTTGCGTTCTTTCTATAGGAAGAGGTACCTACGAGTTAGTGACAGTGATTTTATTTTTATTTTTATTGATTACTGTTTTCTGTCTCTATATCGTTAATATGGCAGAATTACCATCTATTGAGTTGCCGTATATACCAGAAGTAGTTAATATCAACAAATCCAGATTTGAGAATGCCGTTGCCGGTGATGTGAACCCGTTACTTGCGTATGATGTCATTTCCGATTCTGTGGAGGAAGGAGCTGTTCAAATGGATTGCAAGGGTTTATCGATGCTCTTGGGCGAAATGGAATATAATTTTATTAAACTAAAGAAATTACAGTTGCAGCGGCAACATTTCGAGGTCTGCATTAGTCGAAAGATAATTCCACGAGGGCTACGCATTTTGAAAATGCCCACAACAGGTACTTTATATCCTGAACTGCTATATATGTGGCAGCAAATAAATATTGAAACAAGTATGCGTTATATGGAACTATTAATTTCTTATTTTAAACCACAAGAAGTAGCTCTCAGAGCAAATAAAAGAACAACAATTACATTTATATGAGATATTTCCATGTGCAATGTTGGACAATATGTTGGAAAAATTGTTAGATGATGTGTATTTATATGAAAAAAGTTACTTGAGCAGAAACAAGGTAAAATTAAAAGGGATGTACAAGATTTTTCTAAAGGGCAGGTCTTCACTTGGCCTAAAATTCAGACCCACTTAGGTCAAGTGAGAACAAATAGAAATGGTAAAATAGATGGTAAATATGTTGTAGATGGTAGAAATGAAAATAATGGTACACCTATGAGTACTATATGTGACAATACCATAAGCAAAGGGAAGTCCAGTGTCAGAAAGGAGAATGTTATAATAAATAAAAAAACAAATGCGATGGTTACCACAGCATTAATACATAATGAGAATGTTTCAAATGATGCATTTTTACCTGTTTCTAATAAGGAAGGGATGGAAATAAAAGAGTGTAATAGAAAAGAAATTACATCATTGGATGAAATAATAGAGATAGCTGAATTAGATACAACAGCTGGATTAGATACAACAGAAGTACTAGAAAGGAGGAAGGTTAGTAATGTTAGCCTAGAAAATAAAGGGATAATTGGCCCACATAGTAATGCCCCTTTCCCCATAGCAGAACAATGGAAGGGGGGAAGGGATCGCTCAATGAGCAGAGGGCGACAGAAAAAGAGGGCAGCAGATCACGAGTATGTAGGGCCAACACTGAAGAAAATGTGGCAAGGAACAAGAATCCCTAGTCTGGAATATATCTAAAAGAGAAATATCTGCGGATGAAAGAATAGTCCTAGAGAAAGGACTTAAATTTATACCATCCATTAAGAGTGATGTAACACAAACAATTGTTGATTTAAAGTTATTTACACGCAATTTACAATTAAAGTTAGATTTTGGCCAAGGTATATACGATAGATGTCAGCTTAGGAAACCTAGCACCTTTATACCAAACTTACATCCTTTGATTGATGCTTATTCAAAATTGGTTGAACAGGAATTATATAAACATGATAAAATGAATAGTGAAAGAAAGTGGTATGGTAACTTAACTTTTAAGCAACGCAGAGCACTAAATGACTTAAAGAGTGATCGCAATATAATGATAAGGACTGCTGATAAGGGTGGACCTGTTGTAATTATGGATATGGAGCAATATATTAGAAGTATGGAAGAGATGTTAAAAAATGAACAATATTATACTAGGATTGGATTAAATAGAGTGGATAAAGTAATTGAGCGGGTCTTTAAAACCCTTAACATATTGCATTTACAAGGAAGACTTGAAGAGAGCTTGTATAATTTTTGTGTAACTAACCACCCGACAATACCCTGTATTGAAGGGGTTCCAAAGATTCACAAACACCCATCCGATCCACCTATGCGACCTATAGTCGCAGGGAGAGGATGGGTGACTGAACCTATATCATTATACTTAGAATCTTTACTTAGACCAGTTGTTAACAACTATGCACATATACTAAGAGACACCAAGCAGTTCTTAATAATGTTGTATGAACAAATGCCCAAAGTATCTAGTGACAATAACAACTATTGGCTTGTGACATTTGATGTTCAGTCCTTATTTACATCTATCCCTAACAAAGATGGCATAGAATGTGTCCGGAGATGCCTCCTAATGGAGGATTCCTTTAAGCTCATATACGTTGATGTGATTTGTGACGATGGAATTAGTTTTGTCTAATAATGTATTCATATTCAATAATCAAGCATACATACAGAAGGATGGCGTAGCTATGGGGACATCATGTGCCAATAGCTACGCCAATCTAGTAATGGCTGATTGGGAGGAGAGATACCTTTTTGAAATGAATGAATTCAAGGAGAATGTGAAATTTTATACACGGTTTGTGGATGATTTGTTCCTCGTATGGGACTCAGATAGAGATAAAGTGAATGAATTTTTAGTAAAAATGAACTCGATGACTGAGTATTTGAATTTTACTATGGAAGCCTCCTTAGAAAAAATATCTTATTTGGATGTGTATGTTGAGAAGCTATCGGATGGCCTCCTTAATACAGGGGTACATAGGAAAAGTTGTTATAGAAATTCATTGCTACATAGAAGTAGCATGCACCCTGGGTTTGTCTTTAAAAACATTATTAAAGGACAGGGAATGAGGGTGTCACGTTTGAATTCCACTGAAAATGGATATAGAAGTGGAATATGTACCTTGAAACAACAACTAATAGATAGAGCATATAGGATAGATGAGATAGATGAGGAATTACATAAAGTAGAGAGAATGAGAGCAGACGTAGCCCACCCATATTTTGCTAAAAGAGGGTGGAATTAGAATTAGCTGATAATAATAAAGGTAGAGGTGAGGAAGTTCAAATATTAATGCATTATACACAGGATGCCATGGACATAAGAAATATATACCAGAAATATTGGCAAATACAGTGGATTCTAGAATTTTGGGTGTGGTGGGTGATAATCCTAGGTTTATATATAAAAATAAAATGAACTTATATAGAATGTTATGTGGCCCAAATAGAGTAGGAGATGGGCACCAGAATAAAGTAACTGGTGTAACTAAACCCTGTTATAAATGTAAATATTGTGCATCCATTAATGATACTGCTAGTTTTATACACCCTGTTACACAGCAAGAATTTAAGTTTTCTGTAAAAGCTACATGTGACACGGCCCATGTTGTCTATCTTGCTACGTGCACATGTTGTCCTGCATTTTATGTGGGCAAGACGGATAGACGACTTAAGGACCGTATCAGAGATCATCTGTATAATATTAAAATAAAATCTTTAAATAATGCTCTATCGAAACATGTTATGAATACATCTATAGACCATGAATTTAAATTTTTGGCTATTTATAAGAATTGTGTAACCATTAGAAGAGGTGATATAGTAAATAGGACTGAGGAGAATGAAATGAGATGGATCATTGCTTAGAGCTGACCATTTACCAGGCTTAAATGATAGAGTTCCCATAAAACCAGTGTTAAAGGCTAGGAAATTGAAAGTTAATATATGAATTTGATGTACATAAGGAAAGGAGAATCAATGCTTATGATGTACACATATATGAGTTTGCATATGAATTTATGTATGTGTATAATTTTATTTATTAAAAGGTTCATATGGGGTCATGTTAATGCATGAATATGACGTTTATATGGAAGGGAGAACTAATGTCAAATTTTTATGGTGTACACATGCATGGATGGGTATATGAATTTATTTGTCTATTATTGGATCCATATAATGCAATTTTGCAAAGGTATAATATAAGGATGTGATTTTTAGAAATGTTTTTAAAAAATGTTTTTATATATATATATATTCTCTCATACATAGATTTTTAAATTGTTTAAGGTTAGTGATATATGGAAGTGTATATATATTTTTAGTGGTCTTGATAGCTTTAAATGCTTGTGAATTAAATTATTTGATGCATAGAGCTAGTTTGAAACAATTAAATATGCTAATGAATTAATTATTGTGATGACAGGAAATGATCCCACTAGCTAGTTTGAAACAATTAAATATGCTAATGAATTAATTATTGTGATGACAGGAAATGATCTCACTAGGCCTCACATGAGATTGTATAAAATGTTGTAGAGTTGTTTTTTATATTTTTATGGCCTGAAGAAGCCTACGGGTGAAAGCGCTAGCCAAATAAAAATTTCTAAAGGAAGAAATACGTTTGTCCACTCCTTATCCATAGTGAAGTGAAGACTGTCTGTGGAACGAGGTGTTGATGTTTGTTCAAGCGCCGAAGGCTCTGATAAAGTTTAAGTAACCTGTGAGACTTTGTGTGACTATAAGAACTGAGATATAGCCTTGTTTATGCAAGGCACTGGTATCTGCCGTTGTACCCTTCCAATATCTTTATTGTTATCTGTTTGCGTTCTTTCTATAGGAAGAGGTACCTACGAGTTAGTGACAGTGATTTTATTTTTATTTTTATTGATTACTGTTTTCTGTCTCTATATCGTTAATATGGCAGAATTACCATCTATTGAGTTGCCGTATATACCAGAAGTAGTTAATATCAACAAATCCAGATTTGAGAATGCCGTTGCCGGTGATGTGAACCCGTTACTTGCGTATGATGTCATTTCTGATTCTGTGGTGGTAGGAGCCGTTCAAATGGATTGCAAGGGTTTATCGATGCTCTTGGGCGAAATGGAACATAATTTTATTAAACTAAAGAAACTACAGTTGCAGCGGCAACATTTCGAGGTCTGCATTAGTCGAAAGATAATTCCACGAGGGCTACGCATTTTGAAAATGCCCACAACAGGTACTTTATATCCTGAACTGCTATATATGTGGCAGCAAATAAATATTGAAACAAGTATGCGTTATATGGAACTATTAATTTCTTATTTTAAACCACAAGAAGTAGCTCTACGAGAGCAAATAAAAGAACAACAATTACATTTATATGAGATATTTCCATGTGCAATGTTGGACAATATGTTGGAAAAATTGTTAGATGATGTGTATTTATATGAAAAAAGTTACTTGAGCAGAAACAAGGTAAAATTAAAAGGGATGTACAAGATTTTTCTAAAGGGCAGGTCTTCACTTGGCCTAAAATTCAGACCCACTTAGGTCAAGTGAGAACAAATAGAAATGGTAAAATAGATGGTAAATATGTTGTAGATGGTAGAAATGAAAATAATGGTACACCTATGAGTACTATATGTGACAATACCATAAGCAAAAGGAAGTCCAGTGTCAGAAAGGAGAATGTTATAATAAATAAAAAACCAAATGCGATGGTTACCACAGCATTAATACATAATGAGAATATTTCAAATGATGCATTTTTACCTGTTTCTAATAAGGAAGGGATGGAAATAAAAGAGTGTAATAGAAAAGAAATTACATCATTGGATGAAATAATAGAGATAGCTGAATTAGATACAACAGCTGGATTAGATACAACAGAAGTACTAGAAAGGAGGAAGGTTAGTAATGTTAGCCTAGAAAATAAAGGGATAATTGGCCCACATAGTAATGCCCCTTTCCCCATAGCAGAACAATGGAAGGGGGGAAGGGATCGCTCAATGAGCAGAGGGCGACAGAAAAAGAGGGCAGCAGATCACGAGTATGTAGGGCCAACACTGAAGAAAATGTGGCAAGGGAACAAGAATCCCTAGACTGGAATATATCTAAAAGAGAAATATCTGCGGATGAAAGAATAGTCCTAGAGAAAGGACTTAAATTTATACCATCCATTAAGAGTGATGTAACACAAACAATTGTTGATTTAAAGTTATTTACACGCAATTTACAATTAAAGTTAGATTTTGGCCAAGGTACATACGATAGATGTCAGCTTAGGAAACCTAGCACCTTTATACCAAACTTACATCCTTTGATTGATGCTTATTCAAAATTGGTTGAACAGGAATTATATAAACATGATAAAATGAATAGTGAAAGAAAGTGGTATGGTAACTTAACTTTTAAGCAACGCAGAGCACTAAATGACTTAAAGAGTGATCGCAATATAATGATAAGGACTGCTGATAAGGGTGGACCTGTTGTAATTATGGATATGGAGCAATATATTAGAAGTATGGAAGAGATGTTAAAAAATGAACAATATTATACTAGGATTGGATTAAATAGAGTGGATAAAGTAATTGAGCGGGTCTTTAAAACCCTTAACATATTGCATTTACAAGGAAGACTTGAAGAGAGCTTGTATAATTTTTGTGTAACTAACCACCCTACAATACCCTGTATTGAAGGGGTTCCAAAGATTCACAAACACCCATCCGATCCACCTATGCGACCTATAGTCACAGGGAGAGGATGGGTGACTGAACCTATATCATTATACTTAGAATCTTTACTTAGACCAGTTGTTAACAACTATGCACATATACTAAGAGACACCAAGCAGTTCTTAATAATGTTGTATGAACAAATGCCCAAAGTATCTAGTGACAATAACAACTATTGGCTTGTGACATTTGATGTTCAGTCCTTATTTACATCTATCCCTAACAAAGATGGCATAGAATGTGTCCGGAGACGCCTCCTAATGGAGGATTCCTTTAAGCTCATATACGTTGATGTGATTTGTGACTTGATGGAATTAGTTTTGTGTAATAATGTATTCATATTCAATAATCAGGCATACATACAGAAGGATGGCGTAGCTATGGGGACATCATGTGCCAATAGCTACGCCAATCTAGTAATGGCTGATTGGGAGGAGAGATACCTTTTTGAAATGAATGAATTCAAGGAGAATGTGAAATTTTATACACGGTTTGTGGATGATTTGTTCCTCGTATGGGACTCAGATAGAGATAAAGTGAATGAATTTTTAGTAAAAATGAACTCGATGACTGAGTATTTGAATTTTACTATGGAAGCCTCCTTAGAAAAAATATCTTATTTGGATGTGTATGTTGAGAAGCTATCGGATGGCCTCCTTAATACAGGGGTACATAGGAAAAGTTGTTATAGAAATTCATTGCTACATAGAAGTAGCATGCACCCTGGGTTTGTCTTTAAAAACATTATTAAAGGACAGGGAATGAGGGTGTCACGTTTGAATTCCACTGAAAATGGATATAACAGTGGAATATGTACCTTGAAACAACAACTAATAGATAGAGCATATAGGATAGATGAGATAGATGAGGAATTACATAAAGTAGAGAGAATGAGAGCAGACGTAGCCCACCCATATTTTGCTAAAAAGAGGGTGGAATTAGAATTAGCTGATAATAATAAAGGTAGAGGTGAGGAAGTTCAAATATTAATGCATTATACACAGGATGCCATGGACATAAGAAATATATACCAGAAATATTGGCAAATACAGTGGATTCTAGAATTTTGGGTGTGGTGGGTGATAATCCTAGGTTTATATATAAAAATAAAATGAACTTATATAGAATGTTATGTGGCCCAAATAGAGTAGGAGATGGGCACCAGAATAAAGTAACTGGTGTAACTAAACCCTGTTATAAATGTAAATATTGTGCGTCCATTAATGATACTGCTAGTTTTATACACCCTGTTACACAGCAAGAATTTAAGTTTTCTGTAAAAGCTACATGTGACACGGCCCATGTTGTCTATCTTGCTACGTGCACATGTTGTCCTGCATTTTATGTGGGCAAGACGGACAGACGACTTAAGGACCGTATCAGAGATCATCTGTATAATATTAAAATAAAATATTTAAATAATGCTCTATCGAAACATGTTATGAATACATCTATAGACCATGAATTTAAATTTTGGCTATTTATAAGAATTGTGTAACCATTAGAAGAGGTGATATAGTAAATAGGACTGAGGAGAATGAAATGAGATGGATCATTAAGCTTAGAGCTGACCATTTACCAGGCTTAAATGATAGAGTTCCCATAAAACCAGTGTTAAAGGCTAGGAAATTGAAAGTTAATATATGAATTTGATGTACATAAGGAAAGGAGAATCAATGCTTATGATGTACACATATATGAGTTTGCATATGAATTTATGTATGTGTATAATTTTATTTATTAAAAGGTTCATATGGGGTCATGTTAATGCATGAATATGACGTTTATATGGAAGGGAGAACTAATGTCAAATTTTTATGGTGTACACATGCATGGATGGGTATATGAATTTATTTGTCTATTATTGGATCCATATAATGCAATTTTGCAAAGGTATAATATAAGGATGTGATTTTTAGAAATGTTTTTAAAAAATGTTTTTATATATATATATTCTCTCATACATAGATTTTTAAAATTGTTTAAGGTTAGTGATATATGGAAGTGTATATATATTTTTAGTGGTCTTGATAGCTTTAAATGCTTGTGAATTAAATTATTTGATGCATAGAGCTAGTTTGAAACAATTAAATATGCTAATGAATTAATTATTGTGATGACAGGAAATGATCCCAACAATTAAATATGCTAATGAATTAATTATTGTGATGACAGGAAATGATCTCACTAGGCCTCACATGAGATTGTATAAAATGTTGTAGAGTTGTTTTTTATATTTTTATGGCCTGAAGAAGCCTACGGGTGAAAGCGCTAGCCAAATAAAAATTTCTAAAGGAAGAAATACGTTTGTCCACTCCTTATCCATAGTGAAGTGAAGACTGTCTGTGGAACGAGGTGTTGATGTTTGTTCAAGCGCCGAAAGGCTCTGATAAAGTTTAAGTAACCTGTGAGACTTTGTGTGACTATAAGAACTGAGATATAGCCTTGTTTATGCAAGGCACTGGTATCTGCCGTTGTACCCTTCCAATATCTTTATTGTTATCTGTTTGCATTCTTTCTATAGGAAGAGGTACCTACGAGTTAGTGACAGTGATTTTATTTTTATTTTTATTGATTACTGTTTTCTGTCTCTATATCATTAATATGGCAGAATTTCCATCTATTGAGTTGCCGTGTATGCCAGAAGTAGTTAATATCAACAAATCCAGATTTGAGAATGCTGTTGCCGGTGATGTAAACCCGTTACTTGCGTATGATGTCATTTCCGATTCTGTGGAGGAAGGAGCTGTTCAAATGGATTGCAAGGGTTTATCGATGCTCTTGGGCGAAATGGAACATAATTTTATTAAACTAAAGAAACTACAGTTGCAGCGGTAACATTTCGAGGTCTGCATTAGTCGAAAGATAATTCCACGAGGGCTACGCATTTTGAAAATGCCCACAACAGGTACTTTATATCCTGAACTGCTATATATGTGGCAGCAAATAAATATTGAAACAAGTATGCGTTATATGGAACTATTAATTTCTTATTTTAAACCACAAGAAGTAGCTCTACGAGAGCAAATAAAAGAACAACAATTACATTTATATGAGATATTTCCATGTGCAGTGTTAGACAATATGTTGGAAAAATTGTTAGATGATGTGTATTTATATGAAAAAAAGTTACTTGAGCAGAAACAAGGTAAAATTAAAAGGGATGTACAAGATTTTTCTAAAGGGCAGGTCTTCACTTGGCCTAAAATTCAGACCCACTTAGGTCAAGTGAGAACAAATAGAAATGGTAAAATAGATGGTAAATATGTTATAGATGGTAGAAATGAAAATAATGGTACACCTATGAGTACTATATGTGACAATACCATAAGCAAAGGGAAGTCCAGTGTCAGAAAGGAGAATGTTATAATAAATAAAAAAACAAATGCGATGGTTACCACAGCATTAATACATAATGAGAATGTTTCAAATGATGCATTTTTACCTGTTTCTAATAAGGAAGGGATGGAAATAAAAGAGTGTAATAGAAAAAAAATTACATCATTGGATGAAATAATAGAGATAGCTGAATTAGATACAACAGCTGGATTAGATACAACAGAAGTACTAGAAAGGAGGAAGGTTAGTAATGTTAGCCTAGAAAATAAAGGGATAATTGGCCCACATAATAATGGCCCTTTCCCCATAGCAGAACAATGGAAGGGGGGAAGGGATCGCTCAATGAGCAGAGGGCGACAGAAAAAGTGGGCAGCAGATCACGAGTATGTAGGGCCAACACTGAAGAAAATGTGGCAAGGGAACAAGAATCCCTAGTCTGGAATATATCTAAAAGAGAAATATCTGCGAATGAAAGAATAGTCCTAGAGAAAGGACTTAAATTTATACCATCAATTAAGAGTGATGTAACACAAACAATTGTTGATTTAAAGTTATTTACACGCAATTTACAATTAAAGTTAGATTTTGGCCAAGGTACATATGATAGATGTCAGCTTAGGAAACCTAGCACCTTTATACCAAACTTACATCCTTTGATTGATGCTTATTCAAAATTGGTTGAACAGGAATTATATAAACATGATAAAATGAATAGTGAAAGAAAGTGGTATGGTAACTTAACTTTTAAGCAACGCAGAGCACTAAATGACTTAAAGAGTGATCGCAATATAATGATAAGGACTGCTGATAAGGGTGGACCTGTTGTAATTATGGATATGGAGCAATATATTAGAAGTATGGAAGAGATGTTAAAAAATGAACAATATTATACTAGGATTGGATTAAATAGAGTGGATAAAGTAATTGAGCGGGTCTTTAAAACCCTTAACATGTTACATTTACAAGGAAGACTTGAAGAGAGCTTGTATAATTTTTGTGTAACTAACCACCCTACAATACCCTGTATTCAAGGGGTTCCAAAGATTCACAAACATCCATCCGATCCACCTATGCGACCTATAGTCACAGGGAGAGGATGGGTGACTGAACCTATATCATTATACTTAGAATCTTTACTTAGACCAGTTGTTAACAACTATGCACATATACTAAGAGACACCAAGCAGTTCTTAATAATGTTGTATGAACAAATGCCCAAAGTATCTAGTGACAATAACAACTATTGGCTTGTGACATTTGATGTTCAGTCCTTATTTACATCTATCCCTAACAAAGATGGCATAGAATGTGTCCGGAGACGCCTCCTAATGGAGGATTCCTTTAAGCTCATATACGTTGATGTGATTTGTGACTTGATGGAATTAGTTTTCTGTAATAATGTATTCATATTCAATAATCAGGCATACATACAGAAGGATGGCGTAGCTATGGGGACATCATGTGTCAATAGCTACGCCAATCTAGTAATGGCTGATTGGGAGGAGAGATACCTTTTTGAAATGAATGAATTCAAGGAGAATGTGAAATTTTATACACGGTTTGTGGATGATTTGTTCCTCGTATGGGACTCAGATAGAGATAAAGTGAATGAATTTTTAGTAAAATGAACTCGATGACTGAGTATTTGAATTTTACTATGGAAGCCTCCTTAGAAAAAATATCTTATTTGGATGTGTATGTTGAGAAGCTATCGGATGGCCTCCTTAATACAGGGGTACATAGGAAAAGTTGTTATAGAAATTCATTGCTACATAGAAGTAGCATGCACCCTGGGTTTGTCTTTAAAAACATTATTAAAGGACAGGGAATGAGGGTGTCACGTTTGAATTCCACTGAAAATGGATATAACAGTGGAATATGTACCTTGAAACAACAACTAATAGATAGAGCATATAGGATAGATGAGATAGATGAGGAATTACATAAAGTAGAGAGAATGAGAGCAGACGTAGCCCACCCATATTTTGCTAAAAAGAGGGTGGAATTAGAATTAGCTGATAATAATAAAGGTAGAGGTGAGGAAGTTCAAATATTAATGCATTATACACAGGATGCCATGGACATAAGAAATATATACCAGAAATATTGGCAAATACAGTGGATTCTAGAATTTTGGGTGTGGTGGGTGATAATCCTAGGTTTATATATAAAAATAAAATGAACTTATATAGAATGTTATGTGGCCCAAATAGAGTAGGAGATGGGCACCAGAATAAAGTAACTGGTGTAACTAAACCCTGTTATAAATGTAAATATTGTGCGTCCATTAATGATACTGCTAGTTTTATACACCCTGTTACACAGCAAGAATTTAAGTTTTCTGTAAAAGCTACATGTGACACGGCCCATGTTGTCTATCTTGCTACGTGCACATGTTGTCCTGCATTTTATGTGGGCAAGACGGACAGACGACTTAAGGACCGTATCAGAGATCATCTGTATAATATTAAAATAAAATATTTAAATAATGCTCTATCGAAACATGTTATGAATACATCTATAGACCATGAATTTAAATTTTTGGCTATTTATAAGAATTGTGTAACCATTAGAAGAGGTGATATAGTAAATAGGACTGAGGAGAATGAAATGAGATGGATCATTAAGCTTAGAGCTGACCATTTACCAGGCTTAAATGATAGAGTTCCCATAAAACCAGTGTTAAAGGCTAGGAAATTGAAAGTTAATATATGAATTTGATGTACATAAGGAAAGGAGAATCAATGCTTATGATGTACACATATATGAGTTTGCATATGAATTTATGTATGTGTATAATTTTATTTATTAAAAGGTTCATATGGGGTCATGTTAATACATGAATATGACGTTTATATGGAAGGGAGAACTAATGTCAAATTTTTATGGTGTACACATGCATGGATGGGTATATGAATTTATTTGTCTATTATTGGATCCATATAATGCAATTTTGCAAAGGTATAATATAAGGATGTGATTTTTAGAAATGTTTTTAAAAAATGTTTTTATATATATATATATATTCTCTCATACATAGATTTTTAAAATTGTTTAAGGTTAGTGATATATGGAAGTGTATATATATTTTTAGTGGTCTTGATAGCTTTAAATGCTTGTGAATTAAATTATTTGATGCATAGAGCTAGTTTGAAACAATTAAATATGCTAATGAATTAATTATTGTGATGACAGGAAATGATCCCAACAATTAAATATACTAATGAATTAATTATTGTGATGACAGGAAATGATCTCACTAGGCCTCACATGAGATTGTATAAAATGTTGTAGAGTTGTTTTTTATATTTTTATGGCCTGAAGAAGCCTACGGGTGAAAGCGCTAGCCAAATAAAAATTTCTAAAGAAAGAAATGCGTTTGTCCACTCCTTATCCATAGTGAAGTGAAGACTGTCTGTGGAACGAGGTGTTGATGTTTGTTCAAGCGCCGAAAGGCTCTGATAAAGTTTAAGTAACCTGTGAGACTTTGTGTGACTATAAGAACTGAGATATAGCCTTGTTTATGCAAGGCACTGGTATCTGCCGTTGTACCCTTCCAATATCTTTATTGTTATCTGTTTGCATTCTTTCTATAGGAAGAGGTACCTACGAGTTAGTGACAGTGATTTTATTTTTATTTTTATTGATTACTGTTTTCTGTCTCTATATCGTTAATATGGTAGAATTACCATCTATTGAGTTGCTGTATATGCCAGAAGTAGTTAATATCAACAAATCCAGATTTGAGAATGCCATTGCCGGTGATGTGAACCCGTTACTTGCGTATGATGTCATTTCCGATTCTGTGGAGGAAGGAGCCGTTCAAATGGATTGCAAGGGTTTATCGATGCTCTTGGGCGAAATGGAACATAATTTTATTAAACTAAAGAAACTACAGTTGCAGCGGTAACATTTCGAGGTCTGCATTAGTCGAAAGATAATTCCACGAGGGCTACGCATTTTGAAAATGCCCACAACAGGTACTTTATATCCTGAACTGCTATATATGTGGCAGCAAATAAATATTGAAACAAGTATGCGTTATATGGAACTATTAATTTCTTATTTTAAACCACAAGAAGTAGCTCTATGAGAGCAAATAAAAGAACAACAATTACATTTATATGAGATATTTCCATGTGCAGTGTTAGACAATATGTTGGAAAAATTGTTAGATGATGTGTATTTATATGAAAAAAAGTTACTTGAGCAGAAACAAGGTAAAATTAAAAGGGATGTACAAGATTTTTCTAAAGGGCAGGTCTTCACTTGGCCTAAAATTCAGACCCACTTAGGTCAAGTGAGAACAAATAGAAATGGTAAAATAGATGGTAAATATGTTATAGATGGTAGAAATGAAAATAATGGTACACCTATGAGTACTATATGTGACAATACCATAAGCAAAGGGAAGTCCAGTGTCAGAAAGGAGAATGTTATAATAAATAAAAAAACAAATGCGATGGTTACCACAGCATTAATACATAATGAGAATGTTTCAAATGATGCATTTTTACCTGTTTCTAATAAGGAAGGGATGGAAATAAAAGAGTGTAATAGAAAAAAAATTACATCATTGGATGAAATAATAGAGATAGCTGAATTAGATACAACAGCTGGATTAGATACAACAGAAGTACTAGAAAGGAGGAAGGTTAGTAATGTTAGCCTAGAAAATAAAGGGATAATTGGCCCACATAATAATGGCCCTTTCCCCATAGCAGAACAATGGAAGGGGGGAAGGGATCGCTCAATGAGCAGAGGGCGACAGAAAAAGTGGGCAGCAGATCACGAGTATGTAGGGCCAACATTGAAGAAAATGTGGCAAGGGAACAAAAATCCCTAGTCTGGAATATATCCAAAAGAGAAATATCTGCAGATGAAAGAATAGTCCTAGAGAAAGGACTTAAATTTATACCATCTATTAAGAGTGATGTAACACAAACAATTGTTGATTTAAAGTTATTTACACGCAATTTACAATTAAAGTTAGATTTTGGCCAAGGTACATATGATAGATGTCAGCTTAGGAAACCTAGTACCTTTATACCAAACTTACATCCTTTGATTGATGCTTATTCAAAATTGGTTGAACAGGAATTATATAAACATGATAAAATGAATAGTGAAAGAAAGTGGTATGGTAACTTAACTTTTAAGCAACGCAGAGCACTAAATGACTTAAAGAGTGATCGCAATATAATGATAAGGACTGCTGATAAGGGTGGACCTGTTGTAATTATGGATATGGAGCAATATATTAGAAGTATGGAAGAGATGTTAAAAAATGAACAATATTATACTAGGATTGGATTAAATAGAGTGGATAAAGTAATTGAGCGGGTCTTTAAAACCCTTAACATGTTACATTTACAAGGAAGACTTGAAGAGAGCTTGTATAATTTTTGTGTAACTAACCACCCTACAATACCCTGTATTCAAGGGGTTCCAAAGATTCACAAACATCCATCCGATCCACCTATGCGACCTATAGTCACAGGGAGAGGATGGGTGACTGAACCTATATCATTATACTTAGAATCTTTACTTAGACCAGTTGTTAACAACTATGCACATATACTAAGAGACACCAAGCAGTTCTTAATAATGTTGTATGAACAAATGCCCAAAGTATCTAGTGACAATAACAACTATTGGCTTGTGACATTTGATGTTCAGTCCTTATTTACATCTATCCCTAACAAAGATGGCATAGAATGTGTCCGGAGACGCCTCCTAATGGAGGATTCCTTTAAGCTCATATACGTTGATGTGATTTGTGACTTGATGGAATTAGTTTTCTGTAATAATGTATTCATATTCAATAATCAGGCATACATACAGAAGGATGGCGTAGCTATGGGGACATCATGTGTCAATAGCTACGCCAATCTAGTAATGGCTGATTGGGAGGAGAGATACCTTTTTGAAATGAATGAATTCAAGGAGAATGTGAAATTTTATACACGGTTTGTGGATGATTTGTTCCTCGTATGGGACTCAGATAGAGATAAATTGAATGAATTTTTAGTAAAAATGAACTCGATGACTGAGTATTTGAATTTTACTATGGAAGCCTCCTTAGAAAAAATATCTTATTTGGATGTGTATGTTGAGAAGCTATCGGATGGCCTCCTTAATACAGGGGTACATAGGAAAAGTTGTTATAGAAATTCATTGCTACATAGAAGTAGCATGCACCCTGGGTTTGTCTTTAAAAACATTATTAAAGGACAGGGAATGAGGGTGTCACGTTTGAATTCCACTGAAAATGGATATAGAAGTGGAATATGTACCTTGAAACAACAACTAATAGATAGAGCATATAGGATAGATGAGATAGATGAGGAATTACATAAAGTAGAGAGAATGAGAGCAGACGTAGCCCACCCATATTTTGCTAAAAAGAGGGTGGAATTAGAATTAGCTGATAATAATAAAGGTAGAGGTGAGGAAGTTCAAATATTAATGCATTATACACAGGATGCCATGGACATAAGAAATATATACCAGAAATATTGGCAAATACTCACAGTGGATTCTAGAATTTTGGGAGTGGTTGGTGATAATCCTAGGTTTATATATAAAAATAAAATGAACTTATATAGAATGTTATGTGGCCCAAATAGAGTAGGAGATGGGCACCAGAATAAAGTAACTGGTGTAACTAAACCCTGTTATAAATGTAAATATTGTGCGTCCATTAATGATACTGCTAGTTTTATACACCCTGTTACACAGCAAGAATTTAAGTTTTCTGTAAAAGCTACATGTGACATGGCCCATGTTGTCTATCTTGCTACGTGCACATGTTGTCCTGCATTTTATGTGGGCAAGATGGATAGACGACTTAAGGACCGTATCAGAGATCATCTGTATAATATTAAAATAAAATCTTTAAATAATGCTCTATCGAAACATGTTATGAATACATCTATAGACCATGAATTTAAATTTTTGGCTATTTATAAGAATTGTGTAACCATTAGAAGAGGTGATATAGTAAATAGGACTGAGGAGAATGAAATGAGATGGATCATTAAGCTTAGAGCTGACCATTTACCAGGCTTAAATGATAGAGTTCCCATAAAACCAGTGTTAAAGGCTAGGAAATTGAAAGTTAATATATGAATTTGATGTACATAAGGAAAGGAGAATCAATGCTTATGATGTACACATATATGAGTTTGCATATGAATTTATGTATGTGTATAATTTTATTTATTAAAAGGTTCATATGGGGTCATGTTAATGCATGAATATGACGTTTATATGGAAGGGAGAACAAATGTCAAATTTTTATGGTGTACACATGCATGGATGGGTATATGAATTTATTTGTCTATTATTGGATCCATATAATGCAATTTTGCAAAGGTATAATATAAGGATGTGATTTTTAGAAATGTTTTTAAAAAATGTTTTTATATATATATATTCTCTCATACTTAGATTTTTAAAATTGTTTAAGGTTAGTGATATATGGAAGTGTATATATATTTTTAGTGGTCTTGATAGCTTTAAATGCTTGTGAATTAAATTATTTGATGCATAGAGCTAGTTTGAAACAATTAAATATGCTAATGAATTAATTATTGTGATGACAGGAAATGATACCAACAATTATAAATGCTAATGAATTAATTATTGTGATGACAGGAAATGATCTCACTAGGCCTCACATGAGATTGTATAAAATGTTGTAGAGTTGTTAGTTAAATTTTTATGGCCTGAAGAAGCCCACGGGTGAAAGCGCTAGCCAAATAAAAATTTCTAAAGGAAGAAATACGTTTGTCCACTCCTTATCCATAGTGAAGTGAAGACTGTCTGTGGAACGAGGTGTTGATGTTTGTTCAAGCGCCGAAAGGCTCTGATAAAGTTTAAGTAACCTGTGAGACTTTGTGTGACTATAAGAACTGAGATATAGCCTTGTTTATGCAAGGCACTGGTATCTGCCGTTGTACCCTTCCAATATCTTTATTGTTATCTGTTTGCGTTCTTTCTATAGGAAGAGGTACCTACGAGTTAGTGACAGTGATTTTATTTTTATTGATTACTGTTTTCTGTCTCTATATCGTTAATATGGCAGAATTACCATCTATTGAGTTGCCGTATATGCCAGAAGTAGTTAATATCAACAAATCCAGATTTGAGAATGCCGTTGCAGGTGATGTGAACCCGTTACTTGCGTATGATGTCATTTCCGATTCTGTGGAGGAAGGAGCCATTCAAATGGATTGCAAGGGTTTATCGATGCTCTTGGGCGAAATGGAACATAATTTTATTAAACTAAAGAAACTACAGTTGCAGCGGCAACATTTCGAGGTCTGCATTAGTCGAAAGATAATTCCACGAGGGCTACGCATTTTGAAAATGCCCACAACAGGTACTTTATATCCTGAACTGCTATATATGTGGCAGCAAATAAATATTGAAACAAGTATGCGTTATATGGAACTATTAATTTCTTATTTTAAACCACAAGAAGTAGCTCTACGAGAGCAAATAAAAGAACAACAATTACATTTATATGAGATATTTCCATGTGCAATGTTGGACAATATGTTGGAAAAATTGTTAGATGATGTGTATTTATATGAAAAAAAGTTACTTGAGCAGAAACAAGGTAAAATTAAAAGGGATGTACAAGATTTTTCTAAAGGGCAGGTCTTCACTTGGCCTAAATTTCAGACCCACTTAGGTCAAGTGAGAACAAATAGAAATGATAAAATAGATGGCAAATATGTTGTAGATGGTAGAAATGAAAATAATGGTACACCTATGAGTACTATATGTGACAATACCATAAGCAAAGGGAAGTCCATTGTCAGAAAGGAGAATGTTATAATAAATAAAAAGACAAATGCGATGGTTATCACAGCATTAATACATAATGAGAATGTTTCAAATGATGCATTTTTACCTGTTTCTAATAAGGAAGGGATGGAAATAAAAGAGTGTAATAGAAAAGAAATTACATCATTGGATGAAATAATAGAGATAGCTGAATTAGATACAACAGCTGGATTAGATACAACAGAAGTACTAGAAAGGAGGAAGGTTAGTAATGTTAGCCTAGAAAATAAAGGGATAATTGGCCCACATAGTAATGCCCCTTTCCCCATAGCAGAACAATGGAAGGGGGGAAGGGATCGCTCAATGAGCAGAGGGCAACAGAAAAAGAGGGCAGCAGATCACGAGTATGTAGGGCCAACACTGAAGAAAATGTGGCAAGGGAACAAGAATCCCTAGTCTGGAATATATCTAAAAGAGAAATATCTGCGGATGAAAGAATAGTCCTAGAGAAAGGACTTAAATTTATACCATCCATTAAGAGTGATGTAACACAAACAATTGTTGATTTAAAGTTATTTACACGCAATTTACAATTAAAGTTAGATTTTGGCCAAGGTACATACGATAGATGTCAGCTTAGGAAACCTAGCTTCTTTATACCAAACTTACATCCTTTGATTGATGCTTATTCAAAATTGGTTGAACAGGAATTATATAAACATGATAAAATGAATAGTGAAAGAAAGTGGTATGGTAACTTAACTTTTAAGCAACGCAGAGCACTAAATGACTTAAAGAGTGATCGCAATATAATGATAAGGACTGCTGATAAGGGTGGACCTGTTGTAATTATGGATATGGAGCAATATATTAGAAGTATGGAAGAGATGTTAAAAAATGAACAATATTATACTAGGATTGGATTAAATAGAGTGGATAAAGTAATTGAGCGGGTCTTTAAAACCCTTAACATGTTACATTTACAAGGAAGACTTGAAGAGAGCTTGTATAATTTTTGTGTAACTAACCACCCTACAATACCCTGTATTCAAGGGGTTCCAAAGATTCACAAACACCCATCTGATCCACCTATGCGACCTATAGTCGCAGGGAGAGGATGGGTGACTGAACCTATATCATTATACTTAGAATCTTTACTTAGACCAGTTGTTAACAACTATGCACATATACTAAGAGACACCAAGCAGTTCTTAATAATGTTGTATGAACAAATGCCCCTAGTATCTAGTGACAATAACAACTATTGGCTTGTGACATTTGATGTTCAGTCCTTATTTACATCTATCCCTAACAAAGATGGCATAGAATGTGTCTGGAGACGCCTCCTAATGGAGGATTCCTTTAAACTCATATACGTTGATGTGATTTGTGACTTGATGGAATTAGTTTTCTGTAATAATGTATTCATATTCAATAATCAGGCATACATACAGAAGGATGGCGTAGCTATGGGGACATCATGTGCCAATAGCTACGCCAATCTAGTAATGGCTGATTGGGAGGAGAGATACCTTTTTGAAATGAATGAATTCAAGGAGAATGTGAAATTTTATACACGGTTTGTGGATGATTTGTTCCTCATATGGGACTCAGATAGAGATAAATTGAATGAATTTTTAGTAAAAATGAACTCGATGACTGAGTATTTGAATTTTACTATGGAAGCCTCCTTAGAAAAAAATATCTTATTTGGATGTGTATGTTGAGAAGCTATCAGATGGCCTCCTTAATACAGGGGTACATAGGAAAAGCTGTTATAGAAATTCATTGCTACATAGAAGTAGCATGCATCCTGGGTTTGTCTTTAAAAACATTATTAAAGGACAGGGAATGAGGGTGTCACGTTTGAATTCCACTGAAAATGGATATAGAAGTGGAATATGTACCTTGAAACAACAACTAATAGATAGAGCATATAGGATAGATGAGATAGATGAGGAATTACATAAAGTAGAGAGAATGAGAGCAGACGTAGCCCACCCATATTTTGCTAAAAAGAGGGTGGAATTAGAATTAGCTGATAATAATAAAGGTAGAGGTGAGGAAGTTCAAATATTAATGCATTATACACAGGATGCCACGGACATAAGAAATATATACCAGAAATATTGGCAAATACTCACAGTGGATTCTAGAATTTTGGGTGTGGTGGGTGATAATCCTAGGTTTATATATAAAAATAAAATGAACTTATATAGAATGTTATGTGGCCCAAATAGAGTAGGAGATGGGCACCAGAATAAAGTAACTGGTGTAACTAAACCCTGTTATAAATGTAAATATTGTGCGTCCATTAATGATACTGCTAGTTTTATACACCCTGTTACACAGCAAGAATTTAAGTTTTCTGTAAAAGCTACATGTGACACGGCCCATGTTGTCTATCTTGCTACGTGCACATGTTGTCCTGCATTTTATGTGGGCAAGACGGATAGACGACTTAAGGACCGTATCAGAGATCATCTGTATAATATTAAAATAAAATCTTTAAATAATGCTCTATCGAAACTTGTTATGAATACATCTATAGACCATGAATTTAAATTTTTGGCTATTTATAAGAATTGTGTAACCATTAGAAGAGGTGATATAGTAAATAGGACTGAGGAGAATGAAACGAGATGGATCATTAAGCTTAGAGCTGACCATTTACCACGCTTAGATGATAGAGTTCCCATAAAACCAGTGTTAAAGGCTAGGAAATTGAAAGTTAATATATGAATTTGATGTACATAAGGAAAGGAGAATCAATGCTTATGATGTACACATGTATGAGTTTGCATATGAATTTATGTATGTGTATAATTTTATTTATTAAAAGGTTCATATGGGGTCATGTTAATGCATGAATATGACGTTTATATGGAAGGGAGAACTAATGTCAAATTTTTATGTTGTACACATGCATGGATGGGTATATGAATTTATTTGTCTATTATTGGATCCATATAATGCAATTTTGCAAAGGTATAATATAAGGATGTGATTTTTAGAAATGTTTTTAAAAAATGTTTTTATATATATATATTCTCTCATACATAGATTTTTAAAATTGTTTAAGGTTAGTGATATATGGAAGTGTATATATATTTTTAGTGGTCTTGATAGCTTTAAATGCTTGTGAATTAAATTATTTGATGCATAGAGCTAGTTTGAAACAATTAAATATGCTAATGAATTAATTATTGTGATGACAGGAAATGATCCCTACAATTAAATATGCTAATGAATTAATTATTGTGATGACAGGAAATGATCTCACTAGGCCTCACATGAGATTGTATAAAATGTTGTAGAGTTGTTTTTTATATTTTTATGGCCTGAAGAAGCCTACAGGTGAAAGCGCTAGCCAAATAAAAATTTCTAAAGGAAGAAATACGTTTGTCCACTCCTTATCCATAGTGAAGTGAAGACTGTCTGTGGAACGAGGTGTTGATGTTTGTTCAAGCACCGAAAGGCTCTGATAAAGTTTAAGTAACCTGTGAGACTTTGTGTGACTATAAGAACTGAGATATAGCCTTGTTTATGCAAGGCACTGGTATCTGCCGTTGTACCCTTCCAATATCTTTATTATTATCTGTTTGGCGTTCTTTCTATAGGAAGAGGTACCTACGAGTTAGTGACAGTGATTTTATTTTATTGATTACTGTTTTCTGTCTCTATATAGTTAATATGGCAGAATTACCATCTATTGAGTTGGCCGTATATACCAAGTAGTTAATATCAACAAATCCAGATTTGAGAATGCAGTTGCCGGTGATGTATGAACCCGTTACTTGCGTATGATGTCATTTCCGATTCTGTGGAGGAAGGAGCTGTTCAAATGGATTGTAAGGGTTTATCGATGCTCTTGGGCGAAATGGAACATAATTTTATTAAATTAAAGAAACTACAGTTGCAGCGGCAACATTTCGAGGTCTGCGTTAGTCGAAAGATAATTCCACGAGGGCTACGCATTTTGAAAATGCCCACAACAGGTACTTTATATCCTGAACTGCTATATATGTGGCAGCAAATAAACATTGAAACAAGTATGCGTTATATGGAACTATTAATCTCTTATTTTAAACCACAAGAAGTATTAGCTCTGAGAGCAAATAAAAGAACAACAATTACATTTATATGAAATATTTCCATGCAATGTTGGACAATATACATTTGGAAAAATTGTTAGATGATGTGTATTTATATGAAAAAAGTTACTTGAGAGCAGAAACAAGGTAAAATTAAAAGGGATATTACAAGATTTTCTAAAGGGCAGTTCTTCACTTGGCCTAAAATTCAGACCCACTTAGGTCAAGTGAGAACAAATAGAAATGGTAAAATAGATTGTAAATGTGTTGTAGATGGTAGAAATGAAAATAATGGGTACACCTATAGGTACCTATATGTGACAATACCATAAGCAAAGGGAAGTCCAGTGTCAGAAAGGAGAATGTTATAATAAATAAAAAACAAATGCGATGGTTACCACAGCATTAATACATAATGAGAATGTTGGACATCAAATGATGCATTTTTTTACCTGTTTCTAATAAGGAAGGGATGGAAATAAAAGAGTGTAATAGAAAAAGAAATTACATCATTGGATGAAATAATAGAAGATAGCTGAATTAAATATAACAGCTGGATTAGATACAACAGAAGTACTAGAAAGGAGGAAGGTTAGTAATGTTAGCCTAGAAAATAAAGGGATAATTGGCCCACATAGTAATGCCCCTTTCCCCATAGCAGGAACAATGGAAGGGGAAGGGATCGGCTCAATGAGCAGAGGCAGCAGAAAAGAGGGCAGCAGATCACGAGTATGTAGGGCCAACACTGGAAAGAAAATGCATGGCAAGGGAACAAGAATCCTAGTCTGGAATATATCTAAAAGAGAAATATCTACTTGGATGAAAGAATAGTCCTAGAGAAAAGGACTTAAATTTATACCATCTATTAAGAGTGATGTAACACAAACAATTGTTGATTTAAAGTTATTTACATACAATTTACAATTAAAAAGTTAGATTTTGGCCAAGGTATATACGATAGATGTCAGCAGGAAACCTAGCACCTTTATACCAAACTTACATCCTTTGATTGATGCTTATTCAAAATTGGTTGAACAGGAATTATATAAACATGATAAAATGAATAGTGAAAAGAAAGTGGGTATGGTAACTTAACTTTTAAGCAATGCAGAGCATTAAATGACTCTAAAGAGTGATCGCAATATAATGAAGTAAAGGCCTGCTGATAAGGGTGGACCTGTTGTAATTATGGATATGGGAGCAAATATATTAGAAGTATGGAAGAGATGTTAAAAAAAATGAACAATATTATACTAGGATTGGATTAAATAGAGTGGATAAAGTAATTGAGCCGGGTCTATAGAGACCCTTAACATGTTACATTTACAAGAGAAGACTTGAAGAGAGAGCTTGTATAATTTTTGTGTAACTAACCAATTCCTACAATACCCTGTATTCCAAGGGGTTCCTAAAGATTCACAAACACCCATCCGATCCACCTATGCGATTCCTATAGTCACAGGGAGAGGATGGGTGACTCCAACCCACTGTCATTATACTTAGAATCTTTTTACTTAGACCAGTTGTTAACAACTATGCACATATACTAAGAGACACCAAGCAGTTCTTAATAATGTTGTATGAACAAATGCCCAACACCTATTTTACCCATAGGGTGGTTCAGAATATCAAAAATTTGGGGAAATGCTATCCCCTAATAAATGGAAAAATTTCCATTCTTGTGTAAATCTATTTGGGTATTTAAAGGTTTTTCCCAGGAGGTGGGGGCATATATATATAATATATATATATATATATATATATATATATATATATATATATATATATATATATATAATATATATATATTATATTTATGTGATATATTTTATATATATATATATATATATATATATATATATATATATATATATATATATTTTTTATTTTATATATATTATATATTTTAAAAAACCTTCATAGGTTCATAGGTTAAACTAGGCTATCTGCCCTAGGGCATTTAAAAATAGCCAGAATGTTTTGGTTTTTAAACCCATTTTAAATTTTTTTGCCCCTTTTTAGGTTAGTATACTGTGCCTCCTCAGTGACACAGAAGTGATCCCCAGGTAAAAGATCCCCCATCCACTAATCAAGATACCTCTAGAAGAGAGACAAAGGGGGACTCCCCCAAACCTGGACTGGGATTTTTTCCCAGAGTAAAGGGGAGCCTCTGGGTTATGAATCCCCCCCAATGTCCTATTTATTTCAGTGCTGAGGTTCAAGTCTCGAGTGGACCGAGGTTTGGGATTTTCTGAGGTGAAATTCCTTTAAATTTGGGGTTACATGGCTTTTAGGCCAATTGCCTCTGAACAGGCGGTATGCCACTGATAGAGCTGGAGTTTTTTAAGGGCAGCATATGGCATCTGTTTGGGGATCCTCTTGGTGAGGTACTTTGGGGTCTTTCCAGTTGCTGCAGGTGTCTGGTAAGGTACACCCCAAAAAGGGGCATTGTATAATTATGGGCCTGATGAGGGATGAGTAAAGGGGCACATGACCTTGATCTAGATGTGAATCCTTCATGATTAGGTGGGCTATATAAAATGTTTTTTTAACCCCTTTGGGATGGTTGTCAAATGGGGATTTCATCAACTTGGGTCCCCCGGTCCCTAATTACCCTTTTGTAAAGGATTACCACCTATGTGGTAATTTGTGGGGACTGTTTTGGGGATGACTATACACTTTTTGGGATTTAGAGGCCATGGCTCTGGCACCAGATGTCTGTTTTATGAGGCCCTCTTGGAGGATGCTTGTTGTTGAGAGTCATTTTGTTTTCAGTCACTAACAGCCACAGTCCTTCCGTGTTGGCCTGTACCTAAAAATATATACCAATAAGAGATCCCAGGACTGAGCCTTGTGGGACACTACTTGTAACTGGTTTGGATTACCTTTCCAACAAACAGACCAACCATCCCCTTGACATTTCACTTTTCAATTTTGTATTTATTACCCTATTTTTTATGGTCTTCTTGTTATGTTATATTCGATAATGTAATATAGAAACGATATATCAATATATTTCTTGTTTGATATCTACTCATTATATTATTTTATGATATATATGTACATATTCTATATGTGTAATTTCGTATGTGCAGCTACATATATCTGATGTATACACTTTTCAAATGCATCTATCACCATACACATCTATATTTGTATATTTATATATTATAAACATGCTTGTTCCACAGTGTTTGTTCCATCATATTCTATACCTGTATTGAATGATATATTTAAAAAAAATGTCCAGTAGTGCAGCTCTGATGGAGTAGTGGTACATTGCTCTGACGATTGTGTATGGGGTCTTGGGGGCAGGGCTGATTATTTTGTTGCTGGGCAGAATAAGGGCTGTTGGATACAGAGTGATTAAGGCACTTTTAAGCAGTTGTAAGCGGGTTTGTGCAAGTTTGCACGGCGGTAAGCAATGCTAACTTCCAGTTAAATATGCTTACAGACAATTAGCCTTATAAGGGCTTAATCTGTATAGGCATTGCTTAGTGCCATGCAAACAGGCTTAATCACTTACTA
>NC_056731.1:1577040940-1577172484 GCF_019279795.1 Protopterus annectens | reverse complement strand
GATAAAGGTACTTAAATTCTCTTATACATCCAGTTGAATATAGCAAGTTGTTAGCCGGCCAAAGCTGAGGTTTTTAGCTGTATGCATTAGTTAGAAGTGTACTGATGACATGGACATGTTTGTCAGGACATTTCACAGGTATACATGATTGGCAAAAGCTTAAAATGTAATGTTCTGTGTTAAATCTGTAGGCATGTTTCAGGAACATTTCTTTCAATAGCACTTTTAGATTTTCAATGATGGTTTGTTAGCAAAATGTGTCATTTGTCTGTTCTTTTAGAGGTGGGGGAGCAAAGCTGCATTTTTTTTATGGCACAAACAAGGATATGTTGTTATTATTACTCTCCCTTTTTGCAATCCAGCCTGTTGTTCATATTTCAAATCTCTAGACTGTTTTATATTTCTCTAGTGGGTAATACTGAAATGCTAGCTTTTCTGTTTCGTCTGAGAACAGTTATTTTGTAGTTATATAATACGTATGTATATTATCTTTCTGTTGTCTTTTAGGACACCTAGGACTATGGTACCCAGGTATCCCGATCCCTGAAAACCACCTTTCAGTAACCCTGAGAATCAGGTCATTGTGGAAGCTTTTAGGTGACATGGTGCTTTTCTGCTTGAGAGGGGACATGGAGATATGTCAGACAGAATGCAAATTTGGCAACAGATAGTTGCAGACGTCAATGCAGTAGGTGGCAACAGCAGGACAATGATCCGGTGAGCCATAGAGCCAGTGACATGATCTCCTCTGCATGAAGGAGAACAGCATCAGTGGCCCATGATCAAATGGGTACTGGGGAAGCCTGCTACACAGCCACCACTGACACAAAAGAAGAGTTCTTGTCAACTGTCAGGGATCCAAACAGCTCCAAGGAAAATGCAGAACTGCATGTTCTTGACATTAGTGCTACTGTTTCAGGGACAGCAAGTATGTCCCAGCAGGACCTTCCAGGTAGGATTTTGTATCTCAATTGTTAAATACTGTTATACAGTAAAATATTTATATCAATAAGTTAGTTCTGTTTAACAAGAAATTTCTTGGAGGGGATTGAAGATTGCTATAGTTATCACATTCTGATTGATTACACATCGTGCTTAGGTTGGGCTTGTCATCCAAGTTCTTGCTGAAAATATAGTTAATGGACATATAAAGGGCAAAAAGTTGTATCCCCTGTGTTACTGTTAATTGTGATGATGTTGCCCTTTTCTTTTGCTTAACTTCTTCCAGGACCATCCAGCATATGGTGCATACCATCATCTGCACATGGTAAGCAAAACATTTTTATGTCAGTACTGATGAGCAATTCAAAAAAATATTTTAGTGTGTGATGTTGATGTCAGGACTGTTGTGTGTATTGCTGTACTGTCTGTATTAGAGGCACCACCATTAGTTTGTTAATATATATTGGACTATAGTAGTATAGGTATTAATTATTTCCTGTTTTTGCTGCTCATTATCACAGGTAATCCTGACAGTGGAAGTGTGGGACTTCTACCATCTAATGTCAGAGTATCAGCAGACTTTGATGATGACCAAACAAAGGCACAGTCAGGGGAGGGGTGCAGAGGTTGAATCTGATGCTGAGGTTGACATATAGCCATCCCCTGTAATTCCATCAGACACAGCCAGTAGGCATATGCCTGCCTCTTCCAGTTAGCCCTCGGATATTGGACAGGTGGAGGGTGAGACAATTGATAAAGGAAATGTGGCTACTGCGGCTTCAGTGCTTGTTGACATTGGCCATAGACAACATGTGAGTGAGCTGCCACGTAGGAGGGTTGTTAGGGGTGCTCAAAGGAGGTCTGCTGTCCATCCTCCACCTGATCCAGGTGTCTCTTCTTGTGCCACTCTGTGTATGTTTAGGACCATTATGGAGGCACAATCATGTTCCCATAGGTCCTCCAGAGAAATGCTTAAGATTGTAGATGTATCATAGGTTGATGTGTGACTGCCGCCACCATGTTGCCAACTCAATGAATTGGATGAATGACAAGTTGGAATGGGATGCATCTGTAATGGAACATCAGCTGGAAGGGGGGACAGCATCCTTGTGGACATAGGCGAGCCACATCATCTTGCTGTTAGTCAATGTGGTCATGCCCGATCATGCTCCCATAGTGGCAGTACTTTCACTGCTCCATCAATGGTTGAGCTGGCCACACCCAGACATGGCAGGCCATGGGGTCATGGTCCTGGGTGCTCTTATGAGGGGAGCTCATCTAGCAGACATCAGTCACACTCAGGTGGCAGCAGTGCATCTGACTATGGACGTGGATATACCATTGCAACTCCTGGCAGAGACAGTTCTCATGGTTGGGTACAACAACGATGAACTGCCACCTCTACCATGCATGGCTCACACCTGTCTGACATAACAAAGACATAGAGCTAGCACAGAGCTTGGCTGTATTCATGCAGACACTCACAAACCAATTTCACCTGGAGGACTCATACAGACACACACACAACAGTTACATGGTTCAGCCATGAAACATAAAACTCATTTTGTTTCATTGACCATTTTACATTATCCAAATTTTTGCCTGCTCCTCTTTCTTATTCACACAGACTCTTATGACCTTTTGGTGAGCCTAGACTTCCTGCCCCCTCCCCAACACCCTGTACAAGTGATAATAACTGTGCCATATTCCTTTTTTGTATCTTTTGGATTTAGGGATGCATAAGCTTTGTGTCTGTTGCTCAGGGTTCATAGCTGACTAAGTGCTTAATATATCTACATTGTAATGTTGAATTGGTAATTGTATATTTGGCTTATATTGGTCTTAAAAAGTTGGATAGGTGATAACATCAAACTTTTTTCCCATCATTATTGCTCTTGTGAGGGTTGTGAAGTCTGAAACTGAAATGTGTATCATTACTTTCTAAGTTCTCTCTTTAATGATTTTCCAGTACAAATGTATGGAGCTAAACTGAGGGAAGGCAGTGACCATTACTACTGTTGAGAGGTATGACTGTGTGAATCTTTGATGCCTGAAGCCTACTACTTAATAATGGACACATATAAGCCAAATAAGTCTCTGCTGTCACATGTTAAAGTTATTTCTGTACAAGTCACCCACCTTTTACTTGCTTACCCTACCAAGTAACAGCATGCAAGGATATGCCAATCATTTACATTATTACACAATACACTCCAGGTTCAACACTTACCTTGTAAATCCAACAGTTGTAACAGTTTTAGTTCATGGCTGACTCTGTCTGATGCAAGCAGTACACAGCCATTACATGGGTAAATAAAGGTTGTGAACATTGCCTGGCATCAATATCAGTATATGTATGTGCGTAGGCGGATCATTTAAGGCCCTTAGGTGGTGAGTGAGCATGCTATGCGCTGCCTCTTAGCCAATGTGAGAGCATATTGAGCATGCTTACACCTGCTTACACCAACAGTAGCTGCTGGTTCCCCTACTGACACCTCACCTGCATGTGGCTGTAGTGATCTTGTCATTGCTGGAGAGATATGTGCCCCTTCCCATTGTTGATCCTGCTGAAGTGATTTTCTCAGGATGATATTGTGTAGCATGGCACATACTGTGAATATTTCACTGCATGTACGTGGATTGTACTTTAGGGCTCCCCCAGATGTATCTAGGCACTGGAACCAGGACTTCCACAGCCCAAACACACACTTTGTGATGTTTCTGGTTTGAGAGTGTGCCTCATTATAACATTCTTCAGCAGGTGTGTGTGTGTGTGTGTGTGTGTGTGTGTGTGTGTGTGTGTGTGTGTGTGTGTGTGTGTGTGTGTGTGTGTGTGCGCGCATTTCTGATGGGTGTCATCAGCCGCAGTTCCATTGCATAGCCTGCATCCCCCAGTAAATGACCCTGTGAGATATCCCCCCTAGTGAACATATGACGCATATGGGAGATGTGCCAGATCTGTAAGTCATGGTAACTGCCTGAGTTGCCAGCACACACATTCAAGATGATTCCTTTGGCAATACACATGACTTGGCAGTTAATAGAGTGAAAGCCCTTTCTATTTATGTAGAGCCCTCCCTGTTCCCTGGGTGGTGCCTTAATTTCTACATGTGTGCAATCTATGGCACCCAGTACTTCACAGTAGTGTGATACAGGGTAAAACTCCTGCATATTTTGGGCCCTATCATCAGGAGTATGGGGAAAATATATGTGGTCACTAGCATTTTGGAGCATAACATTCAGGAAATGATGGAGGATGCTGGATGCTGATGCCTGTGACACCCCCAGCATGTCCCCTGTTCGTTTCTGAAAGGTACCTGTAGCTAAAATTCTAAGTGGTACACATACCTTTGTCTCCACTAGTATTAGTTCCCCTCGGTTTGCCTTGGCTCTGAGTTGAGGACGACAGAGGTTGCAGAGTCCATGTAGTGTGTATCTATCCACCCTGTAGAGATCTACAATTTCCTTGTTATCTAGATTGTGATAAATGAACTGGGGTCTGAAAACTCTTCTCCTTCTTGGCCTTGGTCTGTTAGCAGCAGCAGCAGCATAAACTTCAGCCTGTTGCACATATACATGAATTAAAGCAGCAATATCCCCTAACATTGTTTCTATATAGACTCTTTTCTGTGGCTATATTCCAATAGGTTTTGGAATTCACAGGGAAAACTAGCACTGGGTCTACATGGTTGCTTTATATCTTGTTCAATAGCTCCTCCATCTTGGGTTGGTTGGCTAGCATACAATTCAGTTGCTTATGCTGTAATTTGCATGCCACTGTGTTTACCTTGCTTACACGGCTCTGCGAGGCTCTACACACCATGTAGAAATGCTTACTGAATCTAAAACAGTTTGCTACCATGTGTGCATCATGTAAACGGACCATGTAGGCTTTATTGAATCTGCCTGTGACTTCTTTGTCTACAATGTTGGAAATTAATATTTATCTATTGTAACATTTGCTTATATATCACTTTAACATTTAGAATCAAATTCCATCATTTCGTACAAGGTATACACAGATACATTCAACAAATTTCTGTCTGTAAAAACTTCCTTTACATAATCTGTAATCCCTTTGTTACTAAACTTGGAACTGTCTTGAACAAGTTATATTTTTAAGTAAAACTTTTTAATTAAAAAAATAAATCAGCTCTAAAATGGTATCATTCATGAAAGACTGTAGAGATAGATGTCATGCCTTTTAACACGATACCTGCTCAATTGCTGTGTCTTATATTTCATCCTTACAGTCAATTGCATCATATATGTGTTATTAAATCATTGCACACAATTCCTGAGGTACGCTTCTACATTTCTTTTTAAAGTCTATTGTCAGAATTACTTTAGCCCATGTTACATTAACTACTTATTTTAGAGCACTGGTGCAAATATTAGTATGTCAATTGACTATTGTACTTAATTTTTTGCTGAACTCTCTTCCTTTTGTGGATATTCAGAGTGTTCCCCACTGAGTCCTGCTTCTTATTTGGCAAGGTTGGGCATCTTCGTCTTCTTCTGAAGCTTCTGGCAACCAGTCCCATTCTTGGGAAGAAACTGAAGCTTGATTTGAACCACCACATTGGCAGATGTTTGTTTTGAAAAGCGTTCTAGTTACTAGTTGCCTATATGATCCTCTTTCTTTCTCTATTCGGACTGCTCTAGTAATGATGTGATGTTAAACATGTCAGTCTGGCATCCTTTCTCTTCTCTTCTAGAAAACGTCATGAAAGGGAATGTCTTCTTTTTTTGGTTTTAAAGTCACTGCAATCTAAGCATTATTGTTCTTAAAGTCAAGTTTTTTTTTTAAATAGCAATCAATTGTTCATTTTATTTTTCTTTATGTCATGTTGACTCTGATCATTTATGATCTTAAACTCTGCAACAGGCAGGGCTGCTGAAAGTTCATCATATAACTGGTGAATGTCTTGTATCAATTTATTTTTGATTGGCAGTACCCTAGCCATCATAATATTACATAAGTGCCATAGTATCTTTATTGGCTGCTACACTCCTTACCTGAAATGGTCTCTCTTTTTCTGTAAATGACAAAAAAGGATATTACTCTACCCTGAAGCCCCTAGGAGATTCATAGTGACACATTTCTGTAACAATATAATACTATAATGTAAATCCACTTTCTGTAGCAAGTTATTTTGATATTATTTCACCTTTGATATAATTTCAGGGGAGAAAATCCCATGACTATACTGAAGCACATCAAACAAATCTATGCTTTTACATTGCCTGCCAAAAAATCCTTTGTAACACAACGTGCTTTGTATCCAGGTTAGAATGTTTTTTAAGGTCTTCTGTACTGGTTCATAGGTTCATAGGTTCATAGGTAGATACTAGGCTATCTGCCCTAGGGCATTTATAAGCCTAGCCAGAGTGTATTTGGCTTCCGCCTCCCTATTAGATTAGCCTACTGTGCCTCTGTAAAGTAGGTCACAGAAGGTACCCTTTTAAGATTAGTTTACTGTGCCTCTGCCTAGCAGGGACACAGGAGAGATCCCAGGGGAGAATTTGCGATTTCCCATCCACGCATCCAAATTTCGCTTGAAGAGGGTCAGCGAGGGGCTATGTCTAACATGAATTGGGATTCTATTCCAGAGTGAGGGGCGTCTCTGGGAAATTAATCTGTCCCTCCAGCATGTCCTATTTATTTTTGTGCTGAGGTTTAGGTCCCTGGAGCATGTAGCTCTAAGGGACTTGGAATTTTTGAGGTGGAGCATGTCCATTAATTCTGGTTTGTACGTCAGGCATAGATCGCCTCTGAGTAGGCGGTAAGCAACTGAGTAGAGCTGGAGTTTCTTTAGTCGAGCTGCATAGGACATCTGTTTGTAGCCCATGATCCTCTTGGTGAGGTACTTTTGGGGTGTCTCCAGTTGCTGCAGGTGTCGGGTAAGGTACATCCCAAAAGGGGCATTGTATTCAATTATGGGCCTGATGAGTGACGAGTAGAGGGGCGCAATGACCTCTCTTGATCTAGATGCGAACCCTTTTGTGATAAGGTGGGCTATATAGAAGGTCTTTCTAACCACTTTGGCAATGTGATTATCAAAGGAGAGATTACTATCTACGTTGGTCCCCAAATCTCTAATTACTTCTTCCGTACTTAATGGATTACCACCTATGTGGTAATTTGTGGGCACCTTGTTTTCCCAAAGGAGATGACTATGCACTTTTTAGCATTTAGCTTGAGGCCATGGCTCTGGCACCAAGCATCCGACTCTGTGAGACCCTTTTGGAGGATGCTTGTGTCAGCTGGAGATTCAATTATGGCCCCCAGTTTGCAGTCATCTGCGAACTTTGTCAGCCATAATCCCCCCGTGTTAGCCTGAACCTCAGAGAAGTATATACCAAACAAGAGAGGTCCCAGAACTGAGCCCTGTGGGACGCCACTTGTAACTGGTTTGGATTCGGACATGGCACCTGTGATTCTGACCATGTGGGTTCTATCTCTCAGCCAGTTTGCAACCCATCTTGTGATATAGGGGTTGATATTTAAGCTGGTAAGCTTATTTATGATGGCCGAGTGGGGTATTGTGTCGAAGGCTTTTGCGAGGTCCAGGTAGGCTGTGTGGACTACCTTGCCCTCATCTATGGCTTTGGTAACTGTTTCAAAGAAATCAACTAGGTTTAAGAGGCAAGATCTGCCCTTAACAAAGCAGAATTGGGTAGGGTCCAGTGTCTGGAGGCTCCCAATGTCTTTGTTTATGAGTTCCATGATAATACACTCCATAGCTTTACAGACCAGACAAGTCAGGCTTATGGGGCGATAGTTTCCGAGGTCCACTGTGGCACCACCTTTGTGGAGTGGGACCACTGTAGCTGTACACCATTCTTTGGGTACATATCTTGTAGTAAGGCTAAGTCTGAACAGTGACTTAATGTGAGGGTTCAGTTCTTCTTGGAGTTCATGTAAGACACAGCCTGGGACACCGTCCGGTCCCATAGATGCTGTGTTTTTTGCTTTGGAGAGGGCAGCTTTCACCTGTGCATCTGTGATGTCAGAGAGGTTACATTCAGTTGGGATAGGCGTTTGCTCCTTTGGGGGGGAAGGGAGGGAGAAGTTTGCACTGAATCTGTCTGCCAGGATGTTGGCTATGTCTGTAGGTTCGGTATATTTTGTACCATTATGCAACAATTCAGAGCATATCTGGGAGTTTCCACCCATGTTCCTGACATAACTAAAGAAGGCCTTGTGATTGTCTTTAGTGTCTAGGGCAATTTTTCTTTCGAAACTGGCCTTTGATGATTTTATGAGGGATCGAAGTTTCTTGCTAATACTGATCAGAGATGCCTTCCCTTTTTGGGATTTTGCTCTGTCATGTAGTAGCTTCCTCCTTCTGTTGTATAGCTTATTTATGGCCGGGGTCCACCAGACCAGTCTCCTGTTTTTGGAGGAGTGAGTCTTGGTTTTATTTGGGATAGCACAATCCATGCATTCCTGCAGGTGCTCATAGAATGCATTTGTAAAGGATTCTGCGGATTGGGCTGTATTATCCTCTGGCCCAGGGGCTTTGAAGGATTCCACCTCAGTCTTGAGAAGTGCAAAGTTGGCTTTTGAGAAATTCTTTACAGTGATTTCCTTGGCTGGGGGTGAGGACGGGATATGGATGTCCAGGGAAATTTGTTTATAGTCTGATCTTACCAATGAGGGGTTTACCTCTGGTGTGAAACATAGAGTCCCCATGTTGGTGATGACCAGGTCCAATATGTTGTTCCCTCTTGTGGGAGTGGCGACCAGTTGTTCCATTGTGTTAGAGTTTATAAATTCAAGGAACCATTGGGTGAGGGTGTTTGGGCTTGAGTAGTTTTCCCAGTCAATGTTTGGGTAGTTGAAGTCACTCAATAACATAGTGTTTGGAGAGACCTTCATATTCTCCAGCGTTCTCAGGAAAGACAAGTGGGGTTCCTGTAATAGGGAGGGTGTTCTGTAGCAGGCTACAAACTGAAAGGCAGTTTTGCCCGCTGTTAGTTGCACATGGATGGTTTCTGATGCTTCATGCAGTGCCACTAACCTGGAGGTGTAGGTATCTTTGATGAATATAGATACTCCCCCTCCTTTTGTGCTTCAGTCCAAGTTTTGGGGCCGAAACGCATGGTATGAGTTATAACCTGGTAGTGCTGGGGTGCTCTCAGGAGCCTTGAACCAGGTTTCTGTTACTGCACAGACATCGATTTTCTCCATACTGAGGAGAGTCTCGAGTGCGTGCATCTTGAGGTTTAGACTTCTGGCACTGAGTAGCATCACCTTTAGTTTTTTTATCTTTGAGTTGTCTATGGAGGTGGGTTTGTCCTTTGAGCCTTGCCTAAAAAAGGCACTATGGGGTTGGCAAGAGCCTTGGCCAGTATACGAAAGCCTAAGGGTGACAGGTGCAAGCCATCCCTAGCGAAGCAACATGGCTTGTCAAGCATGTCATCCCAGGCAGACAGACACTAGATCCCCTTTGAATGACACCAATACTTTAGCCAATTGTTGAAACTGATCATTTTGTCTTTATACTGTGGCATCATTCTTGGTGAGGGCAAGATGCTACTCAAGGTCAGGGTCATACCAGCCTGGGCTACATGGTCAGAGAGCTCCTCTATGTCTCTTTTCATGTAGTCCAGGGAGGTACGTCTCAGGTCATTCACACCAGCATGGACAATGATGGAGTCATACTTGTACTTGCTTTGGAGTGACCTGAGTGCTTGCATTATGTGGTGGATCCTGGCACCCGACAGGCAGCTTACAGTGACCTTCTCCTTGTTCAGTCTGGTGAGCAGGACGTCAGTGTGCCAGACAATAGAGTCCCCTATAACAAGTGTATTTGGTGTGTTGTTTGGCCTTAAGGGCTGTGACTGTGAGGCACACTGATTTTGTGAGATATGTGATTTGTGGGTATTGTTGAGGGGTGGCTGTTGCTTGGATATCTGCTTAGGAGGTCTTTGCTGTTTAGGCAGATTTTTATTTAGAGCCTCCGAGTATGTTTTTGTGTGTTTATGTGTTGGGTATGCAGATGCAATAGGTCTGTGTGAGACTGGATTTGTGGTGTGGGTGGTTACCTTTTCCTCCTGACTGACTGTGCCAGTCTTGGGTTGTGAGAGCTCTGCCTCCAGTTTGGCTGTGTAACTGCATCTGTCACATGTATTAGAGTTTGTTGGAAGGAGGAGAGGGTTGTCTGTGTACATAAGGCAATTGTAACATTGCCTCAAAATTCCCAGATTCACCAGTTGGACTGGGGAGTAACCTTGAAACTGACCCTTGGACATGCCAGATTAGTATAGGGAACTGTTTTTTACTGATCAGATTAGGGAAGGGAACTGATTTTTCACTTGATCAGGAAGGACCAATCGGGAGTCTTATACTTATGAGAAGTCAAGGAGGGTGTAGTGCTTTAGTTAGTTAGTGTTTCCTTATAAGAGCTGAGCAAATGCAGGGCTTTAGAAAGAGAATAGAGTGATTACTTTGGTATTCATTTACAATTGATTATTAGTGCCAGATTGTGATAGCATTAGCAAAGGTACTGGAAATGAAATTAAAAATTCTAAGTTCATTATCTTAAGCTGTCTTCTTAAGTGAAAATATGCAGTCACTTATTTACATAGTAAACGATACATGGTTACTTCGGTCCACATGGTTGTTTTTCTAAAAAGGCCCTCTGTCTGAAAGGGGACATAGAGAAAGCAGTTGTAATCAAGCCATTCTTCACTTGCATTTGCCTATAGTAGCAGTTCTTACCATGGAGTCTGTGTCCTCAAGGAAGCAGTGGATAGCATGGAAGCTCAAGAAAAAAGCTACAGAAAGACTCTTCTTCATGCATCTCATAACCTTGAAAGCAGATAGTCTGTAGAGCCTGGACAAGTGCTGAACCAAAGTTAATTGAAACGGGACAAGTTAAGATGAACAACTGAAGGCCTGAACCTCGATATAATAATAATAATAAGAAGAAGAAGAAAAAAAATCATTTTTACCAAACGTACCCTTGTTTTCAGGACTATTTGACAGGAGAGTTGCCAGATTCTGAGGTTAAGTCACCTTCTGAGTTGATAAGGCCAACTTTAGTGCTAGAAAGCTCAGGAAAGGAGGAATATGCTTATCCACCACAATAGAAAGTGCCTTGGTTTTGTTCTCTCACTCTTATATGATCTCTTGGAAGGACTCCTAACAGGAGACAATTACCTCATTGAGACCTTACAAGATAACCAGGAGCCACGCATCATGGAAAAATAAGAGGCTCAGCCAGAGTGTCCTGCACATGTATGTACTAGAAGCCACAGTTCTATTCAGCACATCTGCAGGAAAGGTAAAGCTAATTAAAAATGTGGTGCAATGTGATTTCTCTGTACCTTCCTATGCATCTAATTCTTGAAGGGAGGGCAACTTTTCCAACACGTAATCCATGGCAGATACCTGGAAGCAGAACAGATATGACAGTTATGATGTACACTCCCAGGACCTCTTGTCGAGCTTGTCAATTGTTTGCACTCTTTGCCAAGTAGCAGAGTGGTCACATTGGACAAATTTGCCAACTCCTGAGCTTTAGAGATCAGGGGTAATAGAAAACGTACAACCAAAAATATGTTTTATGATGTGCTGTCATACTTATGGGCCATTCAGGAAGCCATCTATGCAAACAAGCAAGGTTTTTGATCAAGAAATGATCTATGTCTCTGTGCCTCAAAGTAGCAAATATACATCCTTGATAACAGGATCCAGGTGTCCCACTGTTTCTTTTCCTTATTTCCCAAAGAGACATTCCAGGCACTTCAATCTGGAGTAGATAACAAGAGTCTGATGGGGAGCTAACAGGGAAGAAAGTTTATCTACATCACTTTCAGTACCGGGACCAGATCTTGACATATTCAGATTCAGCTATATTTGCAGTGTTTGAGGGAGAAAGTTTCTTCTACATAGTACAAGTGACTAAGTGGTGATGATTTAAGTCTTGCTACTTGGTTTAACAAAGAATTTTCATTTAATTGCCTCTGAAACACTGAATGTGTGAGGGGGACTTTTCAAGAGACATTAAATTCCTTTGAAAATAAACTTATTAAAGTTAGGAAGTTGCAAATTGTAAATGCTTACTTCCGTGAATGTATCAAGAACAAAGTGGTGCTTAAGGGGTTGCGTAGCTGGAAGTACCCTAACAGACTTGTATCTGACTCCGTGCTTCAACGTGAGTTGATAGCTCTGTTTGACAGGCAGGGCACGGAGTTGTTGGAGATACTCATGAAACACAACAATACCATTGACTCAATGCATTCTGAGTTACTGGAACTTGATAAAATTCTGCACAATGATCTTTTGTTCGATACATCAGTTTTAGCATGCAAATCTATTTTGCAGAAAGCAGACAGGCTTATAGGGGATATCCAGTTAAAAAAAGGTAAAAAACTACAGAGAGATATCACAGCTTATCAGGCTTGGACTGCTTATCCAAAACTACTGTCCACTTTTCAATTTAAAACATCACCCAATTTAATCGGTGGTAGAGAGGAGAGCCAAGGAGGTGGAGCTGAACAGCGACCAAACAATAATGTCCCTTTAGGGCAGGATCTTCCATGCAGGTTCAAGAGGATACGCAATCAGACCTGGAAACCACAGTACAGGAATCAATGGAGTCGACAGGGGAAACAGCAACAAGCAAATTCATTTTGGGGGGGACAGTAACAAACAAATTCATTTCAGGGAGGACAGAGGCAGTCCAACAGATGGAACTAACTATAGGCAACAAAACTAATATTGGTGGTTCGCAAGATGCAGAACTTTGTTACAAACTTGTTCCCGGGGCTAAAAAATTTGACCAGGTGAGTTCCAATGTAGCTTTTGGTTACACGGCTCATACGAATGGAAAAGGTGACTTTGTTGTTCATAATTACTCTGGGCGGCACTTTGATTCGGAATTGCCTGAACTATTTAGTAAAGGTTTTAACTTTGTTCCCACAAAGAGAGTGAATTTGGTGGAACTCATTCTAGATTTAAAAGCATATGTTAGAAAGTTGAACCTATGTTTGTTGTTTGGGAATGAATTACCGCATAATGAACATAATGCTTTTTATAGGATTAGTATGTTTAACCCCCCTTTACCTAGTGTGTTAATTATGTTTGAAGCCCTGTGTGATTTTGATTTTAGGGTGATGTTGCAAGACAAAGTCAACATTGATATGTGCAATTTAACTAGGAGCGAAATAATGTTGCTCAGCAAGTTAACGGCTGATAAATCTCTACGAATTATGAAACCTGACAAGGGGGGGGGGGTCGTTATTATAACTAGGACTGACTATAATAATAGGATGAATGCTTTATTATTGGATGGTGTTATTTATGACGAAGTGTCTTTGAATCTAGTTAATTTTTCACATCACAAAATAGATCTGGCGTTAAAAGATTTATTTGATCAGTGTCAGACTGATGTGGATTTATACAACTATTTAAGTCAGCCATCCTAGGGTACCAAATATTTTCGGTATCCCGAAAATACACAAGAGTTTAAACGACCTCCCAATGAGACCGATTGTCAGTAAGATGGGATCTAAAACATTTTTTATTGGTAAATACTTCTATTTATAGTTGAAAAATGTTTTGAGCTCTAAACAACACATTTGTATTGATTCATGGCACTTTTTGAAAAAACTAAATGAAGTAACAGTCGAAAATAACACTTCATTTTTAACTATCGATGTTGTGAATTTGTTCAACACTATTCCACACATTTTGGGGTTAGAATGGTTTGAGGAGTTTCTCTTTGATTCGAGGAGGTTTAACAACAATGATGTTTTGGTTTTAGTAACATTGATGGAGCTCGTTTTAAAGTACAATTTTATTTACTTTGAAAGTCAGTTTTTCATACAACAAACAGGGGTAGAAATGGGGGCATGTTGTGCCCACATTTTTGCAAATATTATTATGCTCATGTGGGAGCGTAAGTGTCTTTTTAAATCCCCATACACTAGATTATGGGACGTTTATGTATGATTTATTGACGACTTGTTTTTGTGTGGAATGGGGATGAGGATGAAGTGGAAGAATTTGTTGAATTCATCAATGGTACAACTGATTTCCTTCAATTTAAGTTTGAACATAGGAAGGATGTTATTAACTATTTAGATGTGTTAATAAGGATCTTGAACAAAAATGTTTAGTTAGTAATGTATACAGGAAGCCCACTTATAGTAATAGCCTGTTACACTATCAAAGTTGGCATGCAGAGCACATTAAGAAAGGCCTGGTGAAAGGCCAATATGTACGAATTTCAAGTATGACTACAGGGGGTGGTGATTTTTGTGAGCAAAGTACATTATTGAAAGAGATGTTGGAAGTAAGGGGATATCCATTGAAATTGATTGACAGGGTGTATGATGAAACACTCACTAAAAGGGGGGGGTGTTTTTGCACCCTTGTTAAATAAAGATAATAAGAGTCCTCATGGTAATTCCAATACCTTAGTTTTACAGAATGATTTTGAGGAAGTAAGTTCTAAAACTACTTGGAAGTCATCATTTGTCACAAAATTTTGTGCTGATTACAAGGCTATTACACATATTTTGTGTAAAAATTGGACTATATTCAAACCAATATATTGGAGAAGGTGGGGAAAAAAAACTGTATTATATATAGGAGGAGGTGTGTCTTTTAAACAACTGTTGCAGAGGAACAACGAGGCTGGACAAATACAGGCTAAGGGGATTAAGCCTCGTGGTTTTTGTTCACAGTGTCCTTTTATTGGGAGAGGCAACCATATATGTATTAATGGTACTAAAATGAATATCTTAGGGAGTTATTCTTGTTATACCAAGGGAATGGTTTATGGAGCCATATGTTGTTTATGTCCAGGTTTTTATATTGGGAAGACCAAAAGAACCTTTAGGGAGAGGATTTATGAGCACATTAGAGATATCAACACTTGTAATTCTAACAATGCTTTGTACAAACATGTAGCACAATTTCCTGGACATAATTTTAATTTTTCTTCACTGAAAAAGTGGCTTACTACATAAGGGGAGGACCATGGGAGGATTACCTCAATTTTAAGGAATTATGGTGGCAAATTAAACTCAATGCCACTAGTCCCCCTGGCCTCAATGACAGTATTAGTTTTAGCAGCTTTTTGAAGCTACGGACACATTTTGGATGAATTGAGCACTAGTTTCTTTGCTACTGACATTTATTATTAAGGTTTTTAAATAGTTAGTTATTGATTTTGTATATATTTTCAGTTCTTAATGATTTTGTATATCCATGTACTGTGGTTTTAAGTCAATTAGTCCTATTAACTCACATGTGATTAATTATGTATTCAAATGTTGTATTTAAAGTGAGGCAAACAAATGGTGTTTGTATTCTGATGAAGTCAGCTGTGCTTGCTGACGAAAGCGCTCAATAAATTGTTTTGAATATTAGTTGGTGGTGTTCTGTGGACCTGTGGTTTTGGTTTCACCAGCTGTCGTTTGTATTGGTATAGTACAAGTGACCAACCCCCAGATTCAGCAAGCCCTGCAGAGTGTGCAGGACTAGTGCAGGAGCTCCAGCCGGCAATATGTCTGCCGTGCGATCCAAGAATAGGCTGTAGGGATGTGCACGAGCGCTCCTGCACTAGTCCTGCATGGACTCAGCTCTTGTATGCAAATTACCACATCTGCAGGTGAAATCCATGCAAATGAGGTGAATTTGTGATCCAGGAAGCTGGAAGCCGGCTGTGCAGGACTAGTGTAATCCGTAGAAATGTACTCGATAGTAACCGAGTACATTTTTGCAAACTAAAAAAAACGGAGCCATGACAGCTCCATATAAAAGGTAGATATTATGTAGAAAACATGCCAATGGCCAAAGATATGGCCATTGGCATGGAAAACAGTTGCCAAAATAAAAAAAATAACTTTTATTTTTTTTTTAGCCGATCTCAGCTGTTTAAGCATAGGGCAGCGGCGTGCAAACAAGATCTGGCGAAAAATAAAAAAAATCCTAAAATAAGCATTCTAACCAAAATCACTATCTGGCCATTATACTCAATGGCAGGCAGAGGACAACATGGCCAGTGAATAGTGGTTGCTTAGAGGGGAGGCTCAGTGTGGGACTTGTAACTATGCATCAGCAGGCAATCCTATGCAAATGAGGAGCATGATACTGAATCCCAGACTTCCCCTGCATGCTAGTCAGCACCCAACAGTGTAAGAGCAGGAATAGCTTGGTGCAAGCCTAGGAGTTAGCTGACATCATGGGGGGGTGTCAGGCATACTGTAAGCGGATTGGAGCCCTGTGGCTCGGGTTTGCCCTTAGCTTAGCAGAGCTAAGCAAGGAGGGTGTGTCTGAGACTGCCTAGCACTCTTTACATTGCCTAAGCGGGTGTGTACACTGTGCACCGGGTTTTATAGGAAAAAAAAAGTAAACCAGGAAATAGCAGCTTTGTGCACATCTGAGCACTGTGTTTACATGACACACCCCCAGGCTGAAACAGGAAGGCAATGGGAAGGGAAAACAGCAGTAGGAAGGTAATCTAGGAGAAAAAGCATAGGTGGCAGGTGAAATGTATCTGAATCAGCCAATTACACTGGCAGCAGAACAGCCCAGCCCAGAACACTACTATAAACTATGCAAACACCTTTCCCTCTGTTTTTCCCTCATACTCTACACCACCAATGTATACAAGCGGGGAACATTTAACAAACAAAAACAACAAAATGATAGGGGCTGCAGCAGCTATCAGACATCAACATGTAGAAGAGGCTGAGGGTGATGAGGATGAGAATGCTGTTGACCAACCCACAGTGAGGAGACAGTGAAGGGTGTACAGACCCAGGTAACCTACGAGGGGCTACATGAGCTGGAGATAGTGGAGCACTATAGGGTGGACAGGGACCTACTATAGCAAATTGTTGTGCTGTGCCGGCCACGCCTGACACACAGAACTAACAGAGGGGAACCCATGCAAGTGGATACCAAGGTATGTGTAGGCCTAGGAATACTAGCCACATGTACCTCCCAAAGCCCTACTGGGGATATCTTGGGGATCTCACAGGCATCAGCATCCAGGGTATTCCACCAGTTCCTGGATGCCATGTCAGCACAGTGAGCACATATATTCCCTCAACACCCGTGAGGTGTTGGCCAGCAATATGCATCTCTTCCACCAAATAGCAGAATACTCTGAGGTAGTGGGTGCTACAGACTGCACGCACATGCACATCAAAGCACCACCTGGTGAGTGGGGTAGGGTCTACAACAACCACAAGGCCTTCCCCTCCATCAACTGCCAGGTCATGTGCGATGCCCATGGCATTATAATGAATGTGTGTGCTGGCTGCCCTGGAAGCTATCATGATTCCCACATCTGGCATCTGACGCAGCTGTACCAGAGATTTGCCAATGGGAACATCGCTTATGGTCACCTAGTGGGGGATGCTGGTTACGCACTGGAGCCATGGCTTATGACACCCATCAGAAATGCACACACACCCGAACAAGAACTCCATAATGAGGCACACGCACAGACCAGAATTATAATAGAGTGTGTGTTTGGGATGCTCAAGTCATGGTTCCGGTGCCTGGACACATCCGGTGGAGCTTTGCAGTACTCACCAGCTACATGTACTCAAATTGTCATCATATGTGCCATGCTACACAATATGATCCCATGGAAACAGCTGCAGCAGGAACAGCATGGGGCAGGGCCACACAGCCCCCCACCATTGCCAAGGCCTACACAGGCACAGAGTGACTCGGAGGAGGAACAACCTGAGCCTGCCCCAGTAGGCAGATGGAGGCATGCCCAGTATGCCCTGGCCTTGGCAAAGAGCCAACACATAGCACATACACTGACACAGTAGGGACCCAGGGAATGACACCTCTCTCTGACTCACACATACAGTAAAAGGGATGCCAAACATGACACTACCTGTGCTCAACCATGAATAGGGAATGTACTATGTGCATCTGACATAGGCAGCCCTCCAGCACCATCCTCAATACTGGCACACTCACAGGGTAAGTCACTCTCCTTATCAATTGCTGAATGGAGTAGTATGTGTTGTTACTTGTATCTATGGTATGGATGTGAGCAGGCAAGGGAATTGGGTGGCTGAATGGGATGCCAGCAAATAGCAGACACCTATAGTGGCAGCATGAGATCTGTAACAAATACTGGTGTCACCATAGTAGCCAGTACTACACATGGTGACAAAACCCACTGCAGTAAATATGCTGGGCCATATGTGTGTCCATATGACACACACATGCCAGTCAGGGAGATTCACATACCCAACAACAGTCTCAGTCAGCAGCACAGGTGTAGGCAAACACAAACAAAGGATGTGCTAAGGCCTCTGAATGATGCCTACGGGTAACATCCCCCCCAGACCTACACAGACAGACTACATCAGGTCAGGTAGTGGGATGTTAGTTCTGAAGGGTAGGAAGTCAGAAACTAATATGTAGGTCAACCAAACCTAAGACCTGTAGTACACTGATATGCCTCTAGCCAGCATGATAGGTTAGAATACAGAATGAAATGGAATACCTGGCATACCAGTACAGTCACAGCAAATGTGTACAAGCATCAGGTGTGCCCCCCCCCCAATCCTATGTAGAAATGTAGAAACAGTCAGGTGTGCCCCCACAATCCTGTGTAGACATGTAGTAACAGTCAGGTTTGCCCCCCAATCCTATTGAAAAAATGTAGTAACAGTCTAGTGTGCCCCCTCCTCCCAATCTGATGTACACACGTTGTAACAGTCAGTTGTGCTCCTCCCAAATACTATGTAGAAATGTAGTAAAAGTCAGGTGTGCCCTCGCTCCAATCTGATGTAGACATGTAGTAACATGTATGTGTAGGTATAATACCAGTGGAGCACAGATGACCTGAGGTAGCCAAGGTAGCAGGATAGATTGTAGAATTTGTACAATATGCAGGTATGCGTGTGTTAGGTTGGTATGTGTTTCATATTGTGTGAGAGTGGTCAGTATGTATGCATGTTGAGGTTTGACCTGGTGGCCATTGCCCACTACTGCCAATGACAGGGCCAAGTCCTCACAACTGCAGTGCCAAAGACAATTCCCCCAGTATAACACATGCTAGCAGTAAGCCATTGTAAATGTATGGTGGTAATATGTGTCACCATCTGAAAGATGGACATGGCATGACTGTTGGGCTAGATACACAAGCAGTACACAGGGAAAAGTACCCCAGACATACAGTATATAATGTGTAACAGTGAAATGGAAACACCCTTGGAATTGTACATACAGGTATGCATCACATTATCTGGGCTTGTAGTAGGGAATACCGATGTCTTCTGGCCGAATACTTGCAGATCACAAAGGTGATTGGACTGATGTATTGGGAAATGGCTGATGTCCCTGCACAAGCTAGCATAAATGGAATGCCCCTATCTGTGAGTCAGATTCAAGTAGTGTCCATAGCACACATGCACCCAGCTCACCCAAACACCACCCACAGGTACCTCTCTGGTCGTATCCCTGCTGTTGGGAATGGGTACAATATGACCCCCACCTGTGTATGGCAATAGCAGGTGTGTCCCTAGCTGTAAGTAGCACCCTGCCAGCATCCACACCACCTGATCAATACTGATAGAAAATATTGGCATGAACACTTAACACACCTACCCTCTCACCCCAGGGGAATATACTGTATGGCAGTCTGGGACTGTAGGACTGACAGAATGCAATAGCCTGCTACAGCTGGCATGCATCACCACCAAATGGCCTACAGGCCTCTGCGAAAGGCCTGTGTCTCACCTGTACTGCCTATGTATGTTATGTCATGGACACCCAAATAACAACATAACACACTCCACATAAGCCATTAGCAAGGCCATGTGGACAAACCACAGTAACATGTTCACCATGTCCCACTGCATGAACACCAAAACATAGTTGTGATGAGGTGATAGCTATACGGAAAGTATTAGAGAATGTATGCATAATGTATGGAAGAGGATAGAATAATAGAGGGGGGTGGGAGCATGGGCAGCATGGAATGTGCAAGGTCCAACACACAGTTGTGTGAACATACTATCCCTGGCTGCATACACAAAAATAGGTGGCTACAAACCTTCCATATACCACAATAGGGGTAATGTCCTGACTTATGGCCCCTGCCTCTGGGTAGCCTGTGTGGATCTGTACAGCTGTGAGGTATTGCCACAGCAAGATCAGGCCATACTGTCACGTCGATGGATGTACAAGTATGGGATCCTCTGCCAGCACTGTACCAAGGTGCTGAACTGGATACACAGACCCAGCAGCAAGTGTCTGCAGTTCCCCCTCCAGAATGGCATATCTTTCCATGAATATGTAGACATTTGTCCAGAATACTGGACACAGCTGCATTCACCCTGTGTTCCCCAGGACATCACTGTGAGCAAAAATGCCCAACTGACAGTACTTGAGAACATAAAACATCACAGTGTATAACAGTACACATGCCTGAATATCTCTACTAACACCAGTACCATGTAGCAGAAGCAGCACAGACACAATCACCTATAGTACACACTATCCCTCGCACAGTTTGACCCCATATTGCCAACTGATCTACAGATATCCTGCAGAAACTGTTTGCTACATGTAGGTGTAAAACACAAAGGTCTGCACTGGAGTACAAACTACCTGGAATGGATCCACACATTCAATGCAGAAGGGCATACTGGGCATGCTCACACACTTAAACAAATGAAGCCCATGTCTGCCAACAACAGTGGACCATACATATCTGAAAGTTGCAGATGTTATTGCATACACTCCTCAGTATGCACCAGTCATGCTTTGCACACATATTGGATAGGAATACAGACATATATCCAAGGACAACACACTATACTATGCCAAAAGTACACATACATAGATGTGTGGAAGAGAGTGACAGTGACAAAGAGCCTTCCAGCATGAGGCCTGTCCCAATCAGCACACAGACAAATGGCTACAACCACATGATGTGTAAATGTCACTCACTGTAGAAATTAGCCACTGGTATCTCTCAGCATTACAGACTATGTGGTGCAAGTGCTAGCTGTGCAACATGACTGTACAAGGCAGTAATCATCTAGCACTTATATACATGTACCTGCAGAATAGAAACCTGCGTGTGCCTGAGTGTGGTGTGTCTACCTCTAGATGAATGGGTTATGGTGCATGCACACACACACTGCCCTCCCTATAGCCGTACTATGACAAGCCTGCTGATGTCATTCACTTTGAAATACACCTTATGAAAGGAGTAGCACGGTAATCTTTGTGATGCATCCTATAACTGTGTAATGCTGTAGAGTGATAAACTAGTTAGGTAGGAGTTCTAATCCCAGACATGGCAACTGTGTGTTTGTTCCTCTGTCTGTATAGGGAACAATGCCTTTTAGGCTAGTCACACTCACTGCAAGTCAAATGCCCTTCTTTGGCAAGGCTGCTGATGTCATTCACTTTGAAATACACCTTTGGGAAAGGAGTAGCCCAGTAATCTCCATGGTGCATCCTATAACTGTGTAATGCTGTAATGTGATAAACTAGTTAGGTAGGAGTTCTCACCCCAGACTTGGCAACTGTGTGTGTGTGTGTGTTTGTGTGTGTGTGTGTGTGTGTGTGTGTGTGTGTGTGTGTGTGTGTGTGTGTGTGTGTGTGTGTGTGTGTGTGTGTGTGTGTGTGTGTGTCTGTCTGTCTTTGTAGGGGGCAATGCTTTTTAGGCTAGTCACACTCACTACAATTCAAATGCCCTACTTTGGCAAGCCTGCTGATGTCATTCACTGTGAAATACACCTTTCAGAAAAGCATAGCCCAGTAATCTCCATGGTGCGTCCTAGAACAGTGTAATGCTGTAGTGTGATATAGTACTTAGGTAGGGGTTCTATTCCCACACATGGCAAGTGTGGATGTTTGTGTGTGTGTTTCTTTGTCTATGTAGGGATCAATGCTTTTTAGGCTAGTCACACTCACTACAATTCAAATGCCCTACTTTGGCAAGGCTGCTGATGTCATTCACTTTGGAATACACCTTTGGGAAAACAGTAGCCCCGTAATCTCCGTGGCATGTCTTATAACTGAGTAATGTTGTAGTGTGATAAACTAGTTAGGTAGGAGTTCTCATCCTAGACTTGGCAATTGTGTGTGTGTGTCTCTGTCTGTGTAGGTAGCAATGCTGTTTAGGCTAGTCACACTCACTACAATTCAAATGCCCTACTTTGGCAAGCCCTGCTGATGCCATTCACTGTGAAATACACCTTTGGGAAAGGAGTTTCCCAGTAATCTCCATGGTGCATCCTATAACAGCGTAGTTCTGTAGTGTGATATAGTACTTTGGTAGGGATTCTATTCCCACACATGACAAGTGTGGATGTTTGCGTGTTTCTTTGTCTGTGTAGGATGCAATGCTTTTGAGGCCATTCACAGTCACTACAACCTCCATTGACCTTCTTTGGCAAGCCTGCTGATGTCATTCCCAGTGAAATACACCTTCGGGGAAGGAATACTCCAGTAATCTCTATGGCACATCCTATAACTGAGTAATGCTGTAGGGTAATAAATTAGTTAGGTAGGAGTTCTAATCCCAGACATGGCAAGTGTGTGTGTCTGTGTTTGTCATTCGTATCCTGTGTGGAGGTGGCTGTGAGTGTGTAACAACTGGACTCATTGTGGAGTGGGTTTTGCAAATTCCTTGTATGGTGGCCCTATTATATGTTAGAATGTTCACCTTACAAGGATAGCAGATGTGAAATAGCCGAGAGGCTGGGGTGGCAATCCATACCCCTACATGTAACATCAAGGCCTGGTGAACAAAGTTAGCAACCCTTGTATTACGAAGAGAACACTCTCAACCCATGTCTCATACACAAACACAGTTGCCTAGGCAACAACCGCTATGTTGGTAGTATCCTGCATATTGCCCACAGACATTAACCATGGTGTAATTGTAGTGGACTACAGAGGGCATGGCACCCTGTCCATCAGTGCAATAGGCACATACATGAAGACAGTCTGCCTTCACTATGTTCCCCACTGGCTGCCTGCTACACCTGTGGTGCCATCAAATGTGATCCACAAAGGACATACCATGCCTTAAACATGCCCTGTATGGACAGATGCCACTGACACCAGGGAATATCTGTATCATGCTATCAATGTAGGTGCAGGGTCAATCTGCTGTCCATTACCAGTTCCCGGCATATGAGGCCAGGACTGGCACATCTGATGATAACAATCTGGGTACACAACATGGGCCAGACACCCCAGGTACAGTTCCACATGTCACTGTACATGCATGTGAGAAGTGTGCACATCCCAGACAGCATCCATGTCATGGACTAAAGAACACATACATGGCAAGTATTGCTCACCAATGGCTACACACAATAGTTATCCAGGTGACTGGATGGTGAATACAATACCCACCTGTGTGGGCCAATCCCGACACTACTATCCTGGGCCACACTGCAGACTATTGTCATGTGGCCTGATGCCAAGGTATACCCTTCACCTAGCCTTGTATAGCCTTTTGGAACAGTCAACTACTATACACCAGTGAAGCAATGTATGCATGCATGTCAGTACTGGCACCCAGTGTCTGTGTGTGTGGTGTATGATGCTTTTGACCACATTCACACTCACTACAACTTCCTTTGGCATACTGAAGCACGCTGTCTGATGTCAGACACCTTCACATACCCTTTGCCCATATAACCTCCAGATAACTCCTGTGGTGCATGTGATACCTGCACATTACTGTATTGTGGCAAACTAACTAGTTAGGAAGTGTATCCCTAACCCTGCCAAGTGTGTCAATGTGTGTGAGTCCCTGAGACAGTGTGGCTGTGTTGACACGGACACCTGTTCGTGTGGACAGGCACATGTGCTACACCTACTGTATCGCTGCCATATCACTGTTGCAGATGTCAGTCACCATCGCATATACGTTTGGACAGCTCTTCAACATGTAAGCTATGTAGCGCATGCAATAACTGCATAGACATGTGATAGCAATACATAATCAGTCAGGGGTTTGAAACCCTGTATTGGTAAGTGTGTGACACAAACATGCTTAGGTTTTACTCTCCCACCCCCTTCCTGACTTAATTTGTCTGTCTGTCTGTCTCTCTCACTCCCTCTCTGGTGGATGTGGAGAACTACACCTGCTTTGTTTAGGCAGCAGCCTGTGTTTTGTAAGTGATGCTCATGATCAGCTGATGGCCTCTGCATGAATTGCAGCCTCCTCCCCCCAGCTGACTGCATGTAGAACAGCTATGGTAACATTCCCATAGCCAAATGCATGGAAACACACTCCAATATCTAAGAACATCATGTTGGTGTTGGGCCTTTTCATTCACTATGAGCAGGACCTAAATCTGGTGTTGAGCAAACAGCATCACAGATGGATTTGGAATTTATCTCTAACAACATACACTGTGGAAACAGGCAAACACACAGGAGGGGGGTGTGCCTGACATGACTACAGAATGTAAGTGTTGGTATTCTGCATCTGGAGTAATGTCAGTTTAACAGAGTGTGTGTGGATATGGCTGGTCTACATGTTTTAATACCTGTCATGACAGTGCCATGTTTTTGAGGAAACCCCCATCTCTAGGGTCATCTGCAGACTGGGCCATGTGTAGTGCCTTTTGTTTCTTGTGTTACTCACAGAACACTTATCTGAGAACTGCAGATGCATAGTGTGAGGACTGAATCAGTACATGGTGACAGCCATGAGAGTTACTGACTTCATATCCCTCATGGGACATATGTCGCAATAAACCCTGTTACAACAGTAAATGTATGAGGTTATCACAGTAACATGTCAATATTGGCCATGTGTTTGTGCCTCCAGCCACAACTCTGTCAACCTTTGTATATATGTCATGCAGTAAGAGGTGCATATGTTCTCCACACCATTATTTATTGACATCATATCTGATAACAAGCCGGTGAGATATCAGACTGCTACACGTTATGTATAGTAGGGGTTATATTTGAGGACATAACCTGGGCATTCTGTGGTTGTGTGTACAGTACTGAGGTCTGTGTACTTAATGGTGATTGTCGACAGTGTGTGTATTGCGAATATGTACCTTGGCCTGTGTACAGACTGTGGTAGATGTCATTGTTCTTGGTCCTGCTCTATCTGATGTTACATGTTTCTCCAGTGTATGGTACTCTATCAGCTTACATGTTTGTAGGGTCAAACACACTCATGTCTCATACCACAGACAGGCATCGGACCACACTGTATAGTGGCCCAGTATACGCAGGGTTAGTGTGTGAGTGGCACATATGGCACATATGAGGATGGTGTTGATCAGACAGTCCATATACTGTAATATTAAGCTAGCTTACCATATGTGGCTGTGGCTGTGTTTACATTGGTTGTGGGTATGCAATTTCACACAGGTGTCTGTTACTCTGTGCTGTGACATGACTGTAGAACCTGATATATTTGCATGTACATGTGTATTCCCCCATAAGAAATGTAGGCCTAGCAGCTTAGTGTACTTACCCAGTGTGATGTTATGTCCAGATATTTGCCAGATGTACTGCTGCCGGGCCACCATATCTGTCATTTATTTCTGATAAAGCAGTGGGATGCTGTACAGATGTACGTCACTAACTAGTGGGTAGTATGTGGCCATGTGACCTCTGCACCAGCAGTTATTATGTGTCAGGACAGACAGGAGTGTGTGAATGCATAACCTATGGGGGCATATGTATGCCAGTATTTACGTGATATACCCATCTACATGGCTGTTAACATCCACATTGTCAGGCTTGGTCCACATGTCTTGCACTAAGGGGTTCTGTGTATACCTCTGGACTGACCAGAGTGTGTTAGACTGTCCACATTTATTAGCCATATCTCTGCTGTAGTCCACAGGATCATTATTGTGCTAGCAGAGGTACTGTACTATGATGTTCTTAGGACGTCTGTCAGTAGCCAATGACGCACATGTTAAAAGCAGATGTGACCTCCCACACACAACATGTCTGTTAAGACAACCCCTATTACAGTAGCAACAGTCTACATATATACCTGCAATACATACCCGACATCCACTTGCACTAAGAGGTTGGGACTATTGGAGCTGAGGTAGGACTCCACTCCATGTTCTGGACATATGGTGAACATATATGTATATATAATTATCCATATATCTATATAGATATATACACATATACATATCGACATACATGGATATATATATATATATATGTGTGTATATATATATATAAATATATATATATATATATATATGTACATATATACATATAAACACTCAAATATATACATATACACAGCAATATATGTCTACTCATATACAGATATAGATACATATGCACATATACTTATGGATATTTACATTTATATTGACAGCAATAGGTATATCAGAATAGATATGTATGCACATATAGTTATAGATATCTACATATACATCTACATAAATAGGCATATCTGTACACATAGGATGTGTATACATATATAACTATAGCTATATATATATATATATATATATATATATATATATATATATATATATATATATATATATATATATACAAAGAGATCTAAAAATGCTCATATATATGATGCACTATACAGATGTGTATGCAGACATATATATGAATATACATGTGTATGTACATGTGGACATATATTAACATATGTAAATTTATATATCCATATTCCTGTCATGTGTAAACCTCATGGTTGTATATACCTTCCCAGATGTATCTCACCATATGTATCTGATATGTGTACATTATGATAAAACAGTATATGTGATGCAACAGTCATATTAATAAATGTACTACGCAATTGTGGAAGTAAAGGTAATTGTTCAATAATAATTCATATGTATATTGACAGATATATTGGAAAAACAACAGCTGTCTTCACAGTGGTCATGGTATAGTGGTTAAGTGTTGTGACTGCAGTGTACAGGATCTTGGGTTCAAGACCTGCAAGGGCTGTTCCTTTTGTTGCTGGGCAGAACAAGTGCTGTCAGATACAGAATGGTTAAGGCAGTTTTGAGCAGCTTTAAGTGTGTTTGTGTGGGTTTGCGTGAAGCTAAGCAGTGCTAAGCTATGGGTAAATGTACGGGAGCTTACACAGTGTAGGCTTCGCTTACCAGCATGCAAATCAGCTTAGCTGTTATACTGGAGCAATGTTGATACCTGCTAAGAATGGCTTAGCCCTGGTAACCAGTTCTCACCACCCAGTCCAATAACATTGCAGGATAATGACATCTGTAATAAGTGTATGTAATGCCATGTACAATACATGCTCCTATGTGCTGTAATTACAGTAGCAAGGGGTATGAGTGTCATGTCTGGGACACACAAGTATATGAGGCCTGTACAGCACTGTCATCCATGTGACTGTGTTACATACAGGGGTAGTAGCCCAGGGTACATGCTGTCACACTGGCATGTAGTGTATCATGGCGGTACTACTGTTGACATTGTTTTCCCAGGCAAGAGTAGAGTGCTAAATGTAGTATTGACAACAGGCACACCCGCAGGCATAGCTGGACTCTGAGGCCACCCTGTTGTGTCCCTGATGTGTGAGCTGTGTCACAGTATATATCCCCTACTGGATAATGATCCAACTTGTGGAATGTAACTGTAGACTACCATCTGTACAGCACATGCTAGTGAGGGCTTCCAACATGTAGTTATGACATACATATTGTTGTCAAATGTTTATCTGTTAACACATTCATCCTACTGCATAGCTGCTTGCCAAGCTGATGACTGTCACTCCCTGTACAGATGTCCAGATGGCAGGTATCCAGCTGGGATATGTAAAGGCAACCTATGCTTGATTGACACTGACATGTCTGCCCAGTTGTGTAAGAACTGACACATATAGGAGACAACAGCCTGTATGCACCACATCCCATGGCTACCTCCACTACACTACCACAGTCAACAGAACATGCTTGGGTACAGGTCTCCATCACAGACGCTAACCATGTGTTGTAATACATGTTGCATACATGTCACCTTGATCACCTCAATGGCCATGTGCAGAAGGCACCCAAAGGATTGGCTGATGCATGTCACTGTCACCCTGAGGGTTACCACAGTGGTGTCTGTTGATAAATTGCCTGCTGCCACATGGCAGGTGGCAGGATACCACTGTACACACATCCCCTACACAACCCATCTCTCCATGGACAATAGCTAGGTACACAGCTATGACCACCTGCAGTGATGCACCCCAGTATTGACACATGTGTACGTGTCCATTACTGAGGATAGCAGTGTCTGTGTGTTAGTACACCTGTATTTGGGAATTCCATGAGGGCCTTCACAACCACCCTAATACCCATTATCATAGTCAGTAGTGGCTGCTGCTGTGTGAGACATTACATGTACCCTGTTATTCTCCTCTCCCTACCGGCTACACAAGCCTAGCAGTACGAGCACAAGTGTTGTACAAATGGGTCGATAGGCATGGGATACTCACTGAGATCTGGCAAATGTGTGTATGTGTGCATGTCCGTATATCTGTAGGGTACAGCATTCTGAGGCCACATACTCCTATTACAATACCCATTGCCACACATGTACAGATAGTGTAGTTGCTGCCCATAGGTGAGGAATGACAATGCAATACCCTACTATGCCTGTGGCATGTGCATTAGACGCATATCCCTGTAGTACCACTGTTGGGATATGCAATGGGTTGTATCGCAGTCATGGGCAATGTGTGATGGTGGGTATGTCAGAGTGTCATCATGGGTGTCAGGGAGTACAATATCCACTGGGGGATGTGGGTAATGTGTACACTGTCATTACACCAAGGTACACCTGGTATAAGTCCCATGTACCACTTTATGGTGACCACTGTCGTCATTAACCATACAGGTAACTGATACCACAATCCAGCCCAGTTATGCATGTGCTGTGTGCAGCCTACCTGTAACACATGGGACACATGGTCAAGTTAGTTAGCAGCAACAGGCCCAGGTCTCTCGGACATGTGTCTGCCTGTTATGTGTCTGTTAATGTGTTTATGATGGTATGTCACACTATGCATTGTCCATATACAACCATTACATCCCCCATTAGCATACTGTACATGTCTGGGGATGTTCTGCATGTAACATGTAACCTGGAACACACCTCACCCTAAATGCTGTGTGGTGTGTGCAATGAAAGCCACACATTTCAGTAGCACTACATACCTAGGTAGGGGTCTAGTCCCAGTGTTGCCAATTAAGAGTGTGCATGTATGTAGATGGGTCTACATCAGGTTGCAGATTGTACATATCCCAGCGGGTCACTTGTCCATGTGGCACAAGCAATAAATGTTATACAAACCTGTGACATGTATTCAACTGTGCACCAGATATGTCACAGCCATGGTGTCACCACAGTGCCATACCCCTTGTGGAATATGACTGTAGACCATCCTCCAACTGACACATGTACACCTACAACACAAACGGATAACATTATGGAGACCACAATCAACTAGTGTTACTAACAGCTATAATGCATCCTTGCTGGATAGCTACACTACCTGACATGCATGCATTAAACTTTACTCCTGACGTGTTACACTGCAGTACTTTGGTATACTGTAGTACAGTCACCGTGTGCATCAGAACCATATTAGCCTGTCCCTGCATCGATGTTATGGATGACAGGGATGTGGCACAGGTATCATATGCACAGGGTGTGTTGTTGGTTTGCCAGAGGCCAAGGGTTCACCACACATTTGAAACCATGTGTGGGTGTAATGAGGTGAACTGGGTGTGGTGATGTGGTGTGCGTAGGTATGGGGTTGCCCTAGGTGTGTTTGTATAGTGTGTGGGTATGCATGCTCACAGTTCTGTCATGTGACTCCCCTACACAGGTGTTTATGGACAGTTGCAGACCATACCTGGCAGAGTGTGCAGTTCACTTCATCTTGTCATGGACATGTGGACTGTGCCTGACAGGGGTTTCATGGGCATGTCCAGGTACAGGCCTCGATGTGCTACTCTCCTGTAATGATGACAGATGTCCACTGGAACCAGGTCTTTCCTGGGACTGGCCAGGACCACATGCTCATGGCTTGCCATAGTGTGGTGTGGACAGCACCCCCCCCCCGCAGTGCTGGGGCGGGTCCTGCCACTACGAGAGCCCCTTGGTGTCCTAGCATGTCCACGTTGACTGCCAGTAGATGGTGTCACTGACCTAAGTCCACATGGCCATCGCCACACTACCACCACATGTTCAAGCATGGACAAACCACAGTTGATGAGGGTCATCATCTCACCAGACAGTCTATCCATGAGCTCGGTATAAGCACGGATGGCACTAGACAGTTCATCGAAGTTGTCACTTGCAGATGTGAGAGCAGCCCTCTGCAGCCTCAGGCCCTGTCTGGTGTAATGTTCCATAAGAGCCTGTGCTGACATGACAGCCTGAAACATGCATCTGGTGGTTCCAGTTGTGGCACGTCTGCCAGGGGCATGATGACAAGCGGCCCTACCACGAGCACCCTGGGACATCTGCCGGTGTGGTGCCCCTGCCAGACATCTGGCTATGCCTGCTGTGACCAGACACAGTAGGCATGGTTACCACACTCTCCTGTGCACTGCCACCAACCCTCCAGCTGTCCTTCCACTATGGCCAATGGTGATGAGGTAAGTATAGGCACTGAAACTGTGTGGGGGGTTGGGGTGGCTAAAAGGGGAATGTCAAATGATGACACTGTTTTGGCCCTAGACAACTCCACCTGTGCCTCAACAGTACTATCATCATCTTAGGTGTCTATATGGACACCAACATCAGACTGCATGCAGGAGGACCCTGACCCACCTCTCCACCTGTGGGGGAAAATAAGAAATGCACTTTAAGACCTGTACAACATTGCATAACAGTACACGTATACAAACACACACACACACACGCACGCGCACACACACACACACACACACACACACACACACACACACACACACACACACACACACACACACACACACACACACACACACACACACACACACACACACACACCACCTTAATACCTACCTGTCCATGACATTACAGACAGTCCCATGTTTATTCCCATGTGTTCTCCATCCTGTATCACACTTGATAACATACACTCATTAATACCACTCATTAACGTATCATTCCTCTAAATGCCTAGACAAGTGATCACAACACAAGGCCTGTTACTCCATTACCTCCTTGACCTGAGTGGAGTGGTTTTACATGGCCTCACTGCTGTCATTCAGTGTTCACCCTGTGTATGTCCGGACATCGTGAGCATGACCCCTATATGTGAGGGGCTACTATGTTCATTCCATAATTTCACGCACTGGAGTGTCATGTGTAAGTATTGCTCAGTACATGCCAGATATGCTGCTCAATCAACCTATCATGTGACAGCTGTAATATATGGATACACTCCCTGGTGTTGTCTAGTAATTCCCCAATGCATCTGTAGTGCTGCATACGTGGGTTGTCGGTCACCTCTCTGCTGAATGCGATATTAAGGGTATACCTGGTGTCTACCTTCCCTCCCAATGCATGTTCCATGCTACTGACCTTATTATACTATCAGCTGTCCTGTGATTGCATACATGACAAGTATTCCTGGTGTGTCATGTGTCAATCCATGTGCATGTACTGCATGATCCCAAAGGGAAGTACAGCTGTATGAACAACCCCACAATCACACATCTGCATACATGGACACACAAACATGGACACATGCATCCTACATGCATCACCCTCCCTTCATTTCACCAGAGTGACCCTACAGACAAAATAACCACCCACCGATATATATACACACACACACACACACACACACACACACACATATATATATATATATATATATATACAGGTGAGGTTGCACAAAGATAGTACACACAGTCCTCCTATTACCCATCTGTCAACATGCATAACATACGGTACACAACAGCATGCAGTGCAGCTATAGTCAATCCATGCTAGCAACAGTATACATGTGTGTGATTCATGTGATGTGTTAGTAGGTGATGCCCCTTCTCCTGGATACCACTACACCCATGTACACAGTATTGCTCTGCACCCTGCCATGTACTATGCACCAAACCTCACAGGTGTGCAACCCATTGCTGAATGTGTAGCACTGTGTCAGTTATGTCAACTCTAATGCTCACATCCCCTATGTTTTTCAGCAACACATACCCGAGATGATATGTGGACAGATATCATTTGTGAATGCCTGATGTCTGGTTTACAGATCTCAACATTAGCGGACCATGTATAACCAATCCAATACTATTACACTGACAACCGTCAGACCATACCGTGGCTATGGGGAGTGCACACACCCTTACTGATATGACACACCTTTCCTTGACCTGCCATGGGACCACATCACTGCATATATTAACAGTACATGAGCCCGATATGTGACAAATGTCCTGTACATTCACATGCAGTGTCTACAGAATGTGTTAGGTGTGCGGATGCTGACCGCGATGCATACACTCCATGTGTGCATATATGTGCACACCATTATCATGACACTTTGTTACACCTATTGTTATGTGTACTACAGCAGTCACTACTCCTGGTAGGGGTATATTAGCAAAGGCGATCTATATTTGCCAGTGCATGTTCAGTCTGCCCTACACATGTCCCCCAAATCTGCGTGATTGCAAGGTCTACTCATGTGCACATCCCTTGGTGTTCACACACTGCCATCACTATGGTAAGGTTATGTCTGCCACAGTCCCTGAACCTGACTGCGTGCAGATACAGCCATTCTTAGCATTCTTAGGATCCCTGCTGCAGTGCACTGGTGTGTCATGCTGACACCCCCTCCCCACCTTATCCTTTTTGCAGATGCTTGACAGGTAAGGCCTACACATGTGTGTCAGTTTGCAGTGTCCCATACACTGAACACCATGTGATACAGCCTAGTCCCAGCTAATAATGTGGACCACAGTAGTACGTTATGCCATAGTGTAAATCTGTAACAGTTACCATTGTAGTACTGGTATATACACTGTTGTCACACTGTATACGGGTGATGTTTCACACACATCCCTACTGTTGGCCATGTCTTCCACCATTAAGTTAATCCCTGTGGACACATTCCATAATGACAGGATGTTAGTTATCTTGCAGGTGTCTGACATACCCTTCCAATACCCCATCATGGTTACCACTGTGATGCCGTGTATTTAACAGCAACAATACGTACACATGTACAGCGTGTATTCTGGGTAGGTATGTTAGATGAGTACACAGAATATACCATAGCCATTACATGCCCGATGTATTGGCAAGCATCAACATAAACCATACTCACCAGCTACAGGCTGCTGCCTTGGTGGTATACCGGTGGGACCTACATAAGAGGATGAGGGATGCGAAGTCAGTGGCCACACCTGTGACATTGCTACTGGGTGGGTGCAGCATTACAGTCCATCAACAGTACATGTCCACAATACTACAATGTATGCACATCTGTTTATTATTACTACGCAGCAACAAACTATATATATGACATGTCAGATATGCATGATCTACCTGTACAGATGTGGATGCATATGCAACAGTGGTTTACTGATTTGCCCTGTGGCCTTACCTGCACACTCCTCAGCCAGTGTGTGGGTAGCACCCACCTCCACAATGGTGTATGGCAGTTGTTGGCTGTGCGGATGGGCAGGTGCAACGAGGCTGGCGAGGAGCTCCTCAACAAGTGTCAGAAGTGTGGATGGCATAGCCCCCCCTGTTGAAAGGTGATCCCCCTGGACTGCAGCAGCACACCAATGGGCATTGCAAAGCAGGTCAGAACAATGATGCCGGACCTGCTCATAACTGTGGTTGGGCAGTCCGACATCATTGACCCTGTGAACTAGGTCGTTCCACAGGGCAGTCTGCTCCTGCTGCTCATGGGCTGCCCAGCCAAACAGGACAGGGTAGTACTGGATTAGATGAGTTAGCACTACTTCATTTTCCTCAGCTGAATAAGATGGAAGCCATCCATGTGACATCTTGCCTAAAAGACATAAAGATGGAAACAGGTCTGTGCAACTCATACAGCAAGGTTACCACAATTCTTAATACACATCTCTGTCACCCTCCCAACATACCAGTGACAACAAACTGTACATACAACTCAACAGGTATGGCTACAGCTTACCTACCAGTGGGACAGGTATTGTACCACACTTTGTGCTATGTGTTTGTAGCCATGTTCCCTGTGTGGACACTATCACTGCTGGCCTGTTATGGACTATTCACCTGCAAGCCATTGTCAGGGCCACTATGGTTCTATATATGCCTGTGGTATGCTTGCTATGTGATTGCTGCACAATTGACATTCTGTGTTATTGGGGATATCTATGCATGCTGTTGGACATGTTCCAGGATTGTGTAGACTATTTCTACCCACATATGTTCTATAACAGTGGCACAATAGCATGTTTAGGGAATATTTGTCAGCAGAACCACCTCTCCAGAACCATTTGCCCATGTTACCAGGGCACATCACATGTGGGACCCACCCTGGGGCCTCCTAATGTACTGGTCCAGCACTACCTTCAGGTGGAACCACCTCGGAGGATGTTGCCCCCCCCGGGGATACACACAGAAATGATCCTGTCCCCCGAGGTCAGGTCCAGGGTCTGTTCCATAGCGGGCTCCACAGACACATGTGGGATGTGCTACATCACCTTGAGGTACCCAGTACACATTCACAGGGTCCACATACTCCTCCTGCTCATCCTCCAGGCCAGGCACCTTTGGAACATGGACTGCTGTTGTGAGTAGCAGTAGGTGGGAGGCTTGTTCCCATTGTGTCCATATTGGAGTCCATGTGGCTTCCACATCACAGACCACACACACCATCCAGGGTGTTTACCCACCACATGTGTCATATAGCACCCCTGTAGGCTGTCCTCTATATCTACCAACATGGACCACCTACATAACTATACCTGCCATACTTCAAAATATTCCCATTCCATACTTCACAGACAAGTGCAATGTGGTCCCAACAAAGGGTTCACATGTGACATACCCGTCCATGTTGCACACATTGTCAGCTGTATATATCTGTGTGTATTGCTATGTGTGCTGTTCCCTCACACATAGCATGCAGCACTGTGGTGATAATATAGGCTACATGTATTTGCATACATATATGTGTGTGTGTGTGTATGTTTGTATATATGTAGACGTGCATATAGATATATATCTATATATGTGTAGATATATATGATATATATATATATATATATATATATATATATATATATATATATATATATATATATGTTTATATATGTCTACATATGGGTATCTGTATATCTGTGGACATACATGTGTATATATATATATATATATATATATATATATATATATATATATATATGTGTGTGTGTGTGTGTGTGTGTGTGTACACATATACATACCTATATATGGGGTACATTCAGACATCAGGTCCACAATCTCAAAACTCCTTCCTGCACAGCTGCACTGTTCTGCCTTGCTACAACACAGACAGGTGCCACATATGTACACAGCCTAACATTAGGGGACTATATGTAGGGTCAGATTGCAGGTAACCCTATTACACACCTACGGGATTTCAGCATGCTACAATACAGGTTAACCTGAATGTCCTGCGAGTGGTGGGCTGTGGAACCCACGTGTCCATCATTATAGCATTACTTCCACCACCAGCTATTGGCCACAGTAATATACATGCTTTCCATTACACAACACACACTATGGCAGCTTACATCTTATCAGTCAGTGGTGCTCTGCACAGTTGATGGGTATGGCCCACTACCCACAGGGACAGACACTATTGTCCTTAGCAGTTGTTCAGCTGAACATCATTATAACAACACCCAATGGCACATATAAATCATTCCACATCATCTATCCCATTATTATGGACCAAGTACTACAGTCAATTATATGCATATATACTTCACATACCTGCTGTGGGAATGAGGTCTGTTCTAGATAGTGTCCTTGTAAGGATTTTTTTTGTTCTCCTTTGGCTTGGCCTTTAGCCTGCTTTCTTTTGTAGTATGTTTTTTGTTTGTTTCCTTTTCAGTTTCACTTTCTTTCACACACTCTCTCTCTTTCTCTCACTCTCTCTCTCTCTGTCTGTCTTTCCAGTAAATGGATTGTGCTGCTTTGAATAGATTGCAGCATGGCTTTTGTAGGTGATGCACATGCTCAGGTGATGGCCTCTGCACTAATCAGTATCCTCCACTTGCTACCTGCATGCAGCATGCTGTGTAGTACTTCCAATTACCACTGTCATGGCAACCCACTACTATAACTCCCTACATCATGTGGGCATGGTCCCTTTACCTTTCCTGTATGGTGGACATGTTTCCTGTGTGTGGGCAGCAGTGTTACAGACAGCAGGTAGCAATACCTCTTACAAGAGAACTTGCACACTCAGGCCAGCTACATAATTGTATGAGGTTCCAGAACTACAGACAGAGTGTGAGTAGTGTTGTTGTATGCATTGTATAGCAACAGTGTTACAGGGTTTGTATGTACATACTAGTGTAACATGGAATGCAGTCTGTCTGCATAGCTCTCAACTGTGGGCCTATCCACTTGATGGCCAGAGGTGTGCCTGTTATGTTTTGTCTCACCACCACACAGGTCTTGTGTCAGATATATCACCGGCAGTGTGTGTGTTAAGTGCTATCAGTACATGGCTACATCCATTTGTGTTTCTAACTTCATATTCCTGACTAAGGGTATGTTGCAGACTATCCTATAACACCAGTGACTTGCTTAGTGTATGACAACACTATTTCACATATGGGCCTGTGTTCCAGCCACTGGCCTCCACCTACATACCAGGCTTTGTCCATATGACATGCTGTCAGGGGTTGTTATGTAGTGGGTGTGAGTATGTCATGCTGCCATTCTTGCCATCATTCTACTGCTGTTGTGGTCCCCCACACATAGTGTGGAGTTGGGTCCATATATGTGTGGGCTTCATCTACACAATACACGTGTGCCCTTATGCAGTCCAGAGGCCAGTGTATGTAACAGTAGTATATGGCCCTGTATGTCAGTCTATGGGGGGGATGCATCATAACTAACCTAGGCTGTTACAACATGTGGGAGTATCAGGGGTAAGCTGCCTTAAGGTATCTGGATGTACATTACCATACAATTCATCTTGGGTAAATGCAGGCCTACTGCTTCCTGCCATACCGACTGTTCTGTTTGTCAGTGTGATTGTGATGGTTTCAGTTATGCCTTGTTATGTAACAGATACATCCCATTGTGTCAGCTGAGGTATTTACTCCCTAGGGATTGTGTACAGAGTGTAGATAGAGGCTGCCGGACTATACATCTGCATTACTTACTGTTGATTGATTGTTATCCTGTAGCCCAGTCTGTCTTTACTGTTGTACTACTTGAAGGCCATGGCCTGGACAACAACATATGTACTCCTTTCCAAAATACTATATTAATTTATCTGTTTGGCAGTTGCATTAGTCTGTTTATATGTATTTCACAGTCTAAACAGCTATATGGCATGGCATATACAACTTTAATAGTACACAAATAAAGCTTTCCTATGTATACAAACCTGTGTGTGGTGTTATATCCTTTTACCTCTCTGTGGGTATATGTTGCAGGCAACAATTGTCATTTGTATGGGTGGCTCATACAGTGTCCAGTTGGTAAGGTGGCAACTGTAGGGATAGTGGCAGTTCCATATTGTGTGCACCCTTTACATATGTATCTTCCTATACATATCTCTGTGTGTGTATGTGTAGTTACATATATATCTTTACATGTGTATATATATATATTTAAGATGTATATATATATATATATATATATATATATATATATATATATATATATATATATATATATATATATATGTATCTGCATATATGTGTCTGTGTATATGTATCATAGGAACGTTGATTGCTTCCACGTTGTACATTCCCTATGGTAGCCAGACTGTACTGCATGATATGTTACTGATACCAGCCTGACATCATACAGGTGGGATGGAGTGCTGTTAGCATCTTGTGCCCCTGTTGTGTCAGGTCCTGGGTATGGGATTTGCAATAGTTGGTACTGCAGGGCAGATGTGTTTTGCTGTGGGGGGGATATCTTTACATACAAGATGTATGTTGCTTGGGCCTCCCTCACCCCCATTAACAGTGCATGTGGTCATATATGTTTTTGTTATGTTATCTTTTATATCTATAGATATATGTCTGTATATACATATATAGATATATATTTATGCTTACATATATATATTGCTATATATATATATATATATATATATATAGGCATATATATGTAGACTTATATATCCATAGGTTCATAGGTAGGTACTAGGCTATCAGCCCAAGGGCCTACGTAAGCCTAGCCAACAAGGTTCCCTGGCTTACGCCACCCAAGAAAGTTATTTTCCTGTGCCACTGTCGAGCAGAGACACAGAAGTGATCCCCGGGGTGTATTTCCTATTTCCCATCCACTCATCAAGGTTTTTCTTGAAGAGTGCTAATGAAGAACTTTGCTTGACATAGATGGGTAGCCTGTTCCAGAGTATGGGAAGTCTCTGGGATAAGAATCTATCCCTCCAGCATGTCCTGTTTATTGTGGTGACAAGGTTTAGATCCCTAGAGCATGTAGATCGGAGGGATTGGGATTTCTTTAGGTGTAGCATGTCCAATAGCTCTGGTTTTGACATAGCTTTATATGTTAGGCAGAGATCACCTCAGAGTAGGCAATATGCTACAGAGTAAAGCTGGAATTTTTTGAGGCGGTCAGTGTAGGGCATTTGTTTGAGTCCAGTAATCCTCTTTGTGAGGTACTACTGTGGCCTTTCCAGTTGCTGCAGATGTCTTGTGAGGTACATTCCAAAAGGGGCGTTGTACTCTATAATGGGTCTAATGAGTGTCGAGTAGAGGGGAACGATGACCTCTTTTTTCCTGGATGAGATGTGCCACGTAGAAGGACTTCCTGACTACTGTGGCGATGTGACTATCAAAGGAGAGACTACTGTCCACCTGGGTCCCAAGGTCTCTTAACACACATTCGGTGTTAAGTAGATTGCTGCCTATGTGGTAGTTCATGGGTACAGAGTTTTTACCAAAGGGGATGACACTGCACTTTTTGGCATTGAGCTTGAGGCCACACATACATCTACATGTTTAAATACATTTCCTGTACTGTTGACTGACTGTGCTGGATGTTATGTTTGTGAAAACATCAAGGTTATGTATATCTGACATGGCTTAGTGGTAAGTCACTTTGGCTATGGTATGCAGGGTCCTGGGTTTGAGGCTTGCAGAGGCTGTTTATTTTGTTGGTGGGCAGAACAAGGGCTGTAGGATACAGAGTGATTAAGGCACTTTTAAGCAGTTGTAAGCAGGTTTGCGCAGGTTTGCCTGGAGGTAAGCACTGCTAACTTCTGGTTATTTATTTATATCTTTATTTTGCTGGTGGTCAGAACAAGGGCTGTAGGATACAGAGTGATTAAGGCACTTTTAAGCAGTTGTAAGCAGGTTTGCACAGGTTTGCCTGGAGCTAAGCACTGCTAACTTCTGGTTACAGTTTCTTATACTCAGTTAGCTGCTCAGTTGCTTAACCTCTGTAGGCATTGCTTACCCCCACGCAAACAGGCTTAAACCTGCTTACTGCTGCTTAAAAGTGCTTACTCCCACTTACCCCCTCGCACTAATTTCTTTAAAAGAAAAGAAAAAGGGTTGATGGGAAAGTGGTGAAAAAGGGGCACAAAGAGGGAAAGACAGTAGGGAAAATAGCTAGGGATGTGCAGGAAGGGGGTAGGGAAGGTCCATAGCTGCCCATTTCTTCTACAGCAACAGCTGTGCATATACACTGAATTTGGAGGTAGATTTGGACACTCAGACGCCTGAGAGAGGGGTGAGGACAACAATAATATGTTGTGAAGTCAATTAGACCAGATTGTATGTGTCCAGTGGACACGTGTGTGAAATGGACAGCTATGTATGGGGTGAGATTTATTTGGGGTACAGATTGTCATTTTTTTTCAGGTGAGAGTGGGATGTTGGGGAGAGATAGTAGGTATATTTGAGGAGGTAGGTTGGGTAGGTTAACAAACAAGACAAGATGCATACAGTGGTGGTATATGACACATATGGGGGTAAACACCTTGATGGGGAGGGATGTTGGGAAATTGGAAGCCCATGAGCCCCCTAGTGGAAACAGTGGGACTGAGGTCCCCACCCATAGGCAGTCACCACTGCATCTTCCCAGAAGGTGGCTGTGCTGGGGGCTGAGTCAGAGAGCCAGGCCGACCCTTTAGTCATGACACGCAGCCCTCAAGCTGGCATAGCAGATCTCCAAACTGCTGGTTGAGCTCACTACAACACAGACCTGGTGATGAGTGACAGGTTCCTCTCTGTGCCCGCTCCCGGGTAGGGGCAAGCCCCATCCCCTGAGGCAGTTCCACCCAAAGGTGGTGCAGGACCAATGGAAGAGGAGGTCCCGGGTTGGGCCCCAGACATGCTGGTGCCCGGTGCCATGGCCAGCTGGGGTGGGACAGGTGGGTCCGCTGGGACTGGCCTTCCCAAGCGTGCTATAGTGTTTAGATTTCGTCATCATATGTGGGTTAGTAATAGTCAACACATTCCAGAATTAGGTATAACAGCATGCATAAATATTCCCATTAACCCAGACACCAGATATGGGACAGTTGCATAGCAAACAGAACACATGCATATATGGGACCACAGTGGTAACTACAACAGCATGCAGGTACATTGATGGCACCATGCCACCAATGTGGGGGTATTTCAACATAGCATATGCATAGAAACAAGTTTAAATAATTGTCAAACAATAGGACATATATCCCAACATTACAGTTCAGTCACATATACCAACTGAGTTAGATATTTAGTTTATTGTTGCAGATATGGTAGGGGGGGAGAAAGATGTAAATTAACAACTAGTATATTCCTGTAGTTCGCATTACTTTCCTAGTCAGTGCTGTTATCTGTACCTTACAAGTATTAGGACACTACCCTATTGCCTTACTTTGGTCAGTGGTATGGCTGTCGACAACTATATAAGTATAATCAGACCTCTGCACGTACAGCTACTGCACGGCTCAAAAGCAACAAGGAGTACAAAAACATGGTAGAGCCAGCAAACAGTGGGCCAAAATCCATTTATATAAGGAAGAAGGAAATACAAAATTGTATTTCCTTCTTCCTTCAATAAATGGATTTTGGCCCACTGTTTGCTGGCTCTACCATGTTTTTGTCGACAACTATATACATGAACTGGTTTTACCTGCAGTATACACCTCTTACCTGGTATACCTGTGGAGGAATTGCTTGTTAACACTAACTAACTGTTTTTACACATACTCCCAGATTTCAGGTTGATATTATGCACATACCTGTCCATCTCTTTTTGCACAGACTCTGGCCATGTCTTGACCACATGCAGGTGAACCGTGATATATTTAGACTGTTGCCCTCTTAAACCTTGAATGACTTACAACACACTTATACAAGATTTTCTAGACAGTTATATTATGTAGCACAATGTGAGTGACAGTGATGAGTAATACCTTATTATTCAAAGCAACTGCAACAATAACAATGCCATACAATACCAAAATAAACATCAATCTTTTATTTCTGGGTACAGTGTTCATATCTGACAGACCTGTGGGAGCAATGTTTGTTAGCTCTACCTGAATGTTGCCACACAAAGTACCAGATTCCACATTAGTATTATGCACATACGTCTCACTCTGTTACTGTACACACTTTGGTCACTGCTTGACAACATGGGGGGTATAGATGGGACATATTTGGCTTATTACTCTCATAACAGTTTGGGGAGTTGCTAGAGTGGCAGGTTAGTTCTTATAAATGTGTGACAATCAGTTGTATTTCTTGTTTGCTGCCTATACATCTGGGATCATCCCACTGATTTCCCAGGGGGACAGAGTGACAGGCAGAATATATGGGCCAATTTACTGGACATTCTGGACATATCTGTACAGTTGTGGGGTATGATTCTGTATGCAGACTACTACCACTCCCAGGATTCGAACCATGACTGTGTGTGCTAAAATTACAACAGTTCATGTCTCAGTTGCGTATGCTATTTGGATTTTGTTATCTGTCTTTTTACTGTTTTCTGTCTATGTCTCTCTCAGTTGTACTAAATGACTTCTGAGGATTACACCAATCATATACAGACATTCCTACACATTTTATTTATGTTGCACAGTGTGGGTATCAGTGTTTAATACAACAGTACTATTAAGTGATTGCAAATCTACATTACCATATGATACCAGAGTAAACACATGCAGTCCAGCAGTTAGACCTTTATTGTCAGGCTATTATGCTTTTATTTACATACAACCTATATGAGACTCTTCCTGCCATATTTTCTGGTGTATGCAGTACTTGCCTTAAACAATACAATTTTTATACAGGCAATTAACTTACTAATACTTTTAGATTTATTTCCTATGACAGTACATGCAAGAGTATTACTAACCTGCCTTGCATCGCAACCTCTCCAAGCAACATCCATGGGCCTCCTGGTTCGCAGTCCACTCACTTGCCACTGTGAAGGACATAAGAGGTACATTTAGCTATACCTATCCATAACATACATGAGCTGGCAATTATTAAACAGGTAGTGGAGTGATACTTACACACAGATGGGACCTCCCCTGTCATCCTAGCCTCTTGGATCCACTGATCCAAGAGATCCCCCTTTTGCCGCTTCAGGTTGGCACAGTGATGCTTGACCTGCTCACCACTTCGGGGTATGCCAGTGGCACTGGTCCGGTCATAGGCAAGATGGTCCCAGGCTTCCGATTTATATTGGGAACCCTGGTACTGGCCCTGCAGCAGTCTCTGCTCATGGTCTTTGACAAGGAGTCCTGCCATGACTCTGGATTCCTGGATGCCCCAGCACTGCGCCTGAAAGCACACACCCTCATCCATTCCAGACATAGTGCCTGCAAGGGGAAGCTACAACCAGTTATGAAATGTATTCCTGCCTGTTGGGTTTAAATAGGGCTGATTTCCCGCACTTTGCCATCAATGGACGATTTTGAAAATGCTAAGCTATGGGAAAACCTGCTTACCTAAGGTTGGCATTGGTTAAAGGGTTATACCAATGGGCAAATTGAGTTAGCTGGCCTACACATTGCTTAGACCTACTAAGCTGGGCTGTGCAATGCTTAGCATTGCTTAATATTTAATTTGCATTTTATTTGCTTTTTGGCATTGATTTATTATTCATTACATGTTATATATGTGCATGGTATCCATGATTCATGTGTATGTATACTGTATGGTGTCCTTGTGTTTATTAGGGGACTTCAACACTTTATTACAATTACACTTCACATCTGGGCTTACTGCAGTACTCCAGTTCACATATGTATGTTATGTAGTAGGTTATACAACATTAGACTGTATATAGATTCCTTTCACATGTTCAGTTTGATTTTCCTATAGTGAGGATTTGTTGGGTGATACCTCAGTTTTATGTATTGCTGTGATGGCTTAGTGGTTAACTACTGTGACTATAGTGTACACTGTGACTATAGTGTACAGGGTCTTGGGTTCAAGACCTGCAAAGGCTGTTTATTTTGTTTCTGGCCAGAACAGCCACTGTTGCATACAGAATGATTAAGGCACTTTTAAGCACTTGTAAGTGGTTTGTATGGGTTTGCGCGAGGGTAAGCTTTGCTAACCTTCGGTTAAATATGCTTACAGAGAGTTAGCTTCAATATTGCTTAATCTGTGTGTGTATTGCTTACCCCCATGCAAATGGGTGTAAACCCGCTTACTAGTGCTTAAATATGTGTACTCCCATTTACTACTGCTTAATAGTGCTTACACTTGCTTACTAGTGCTTACTCCCACTTACCACTGCACTAATTTAGACTGTAATGTCTAATGATTCTTGGGAAGGTGGGGGATTTGGAACCTGTATGGAGTTATTATTCATTACACATTTTACCTTCAATCTGTATCCCTGATTCCTGTGTACATATACTGTATGGGGCACATGTGATTATTTGTGGACTTTGCAACATTATGACACTGACACCTCACATCTGCATTTAATGCAGTACTCTAGTTCACAATTATATGTTATTTAGTAGGTTATGCAACTAAAAATATTGGTCATAAAGTGATTTGACATGGAAAATGGTATGTGCTGCAGTGGGACTCGAAGCAGGAATGACTGCTCATAAGGTGAATGTTCTGCCCACTACACTATTGCTGTACTGCTTCATTTGCATATATCTTGCTTTTTATCCTCTTCTGCCATTTAAGCTGCATTAACTATTGCTAAGCGATGGGCAAACCTGCACACCTATGGTTAAATTTGATCTGTTTCATAAAAAAATAAAGTATCTTTATTTTTTTTGTTTTAACTATTGCTCTTGTACACGTGGGGGATGTTGCTGGGGGTATGCGTACACCTATGAGCAGTCTCACTTATTCTTTTAGGACTTGTCTGCTGTTCTTCATTGCAGGGGCATGTATATTCTGAGAGCTCTGCTCTCAGACATGCCCCCTGCACTCTTACACGCTCCGTGTAAGATTAGGAGCTCAGCCAGCACCTTCATTAATATGCATGGTGCTCTGCCGTCCTGCTCCTAAATGGTCGCTTCCATGCTGGACTAAGCTAGTCCTGCTCGGAAGGATAGTAAATCCGGGGGCAAGTGTTGTGACCCCTTTCAGTGCTGGAGGAAGGCTAGCATGCTTGAGTGACATTCATTGTAATGCTAGTGCAACATGTATGGAGGGAGAGAAGTCCTTGCTTGACATGCTTTGCCATCAGAATACACTGCAAAAAATGTCCAAAGTATGGATTTACTAGAGTGAACCTCAAACAAACATCACACAAACTTAGCTGCAAAACACCAAAAACTTTTATTGAAAAACAAAACATGCAAAGCTTTCAGGCAAACACCTTTTCTCAATGCATTAAACAGTGATATCTCACAATAGTTTAAATAGTGTTCACATGCATCCTTTCAACAAATCAAAATGCAGCTTCTAATTAATATCAATATATCAATTATTCTGTATAAGTTTAGATAGTATTTAACATCAATATACCAATTATTCTGTATAAGCTTACATGGTAACAGACATTCTTGTATTATAAAACCTTGTCCCACAGTTATAAAAATTCTACATATTCATCTATTAAAACTTATGTCTTATTTTTTTTCAGTAGTGGATTGATACTTATTGACATGTTCAGCTCTAGTTTCATGTTAGCATTAAGTATAATAATCTACTCTTAGTCAGCCATTTCTGTATCCATCCAAGGACTACACCACTCAAAATAGGAAAGATCCATTTATATAGACAAAACAAATAAAAGCTAAAATGGAAGATTTCCCCACATCTATCTGATATCAAACAAAAGGTAAATACTAATGCTTTAGCTAAACATGAAATGGGCTTACAACATAGGTTTAGATTTAGAGTTATATAATGGATTTTCCCTAATATCAGTAAGTATCAGACCAGAAGGTCTGTACTTCTCTTACCATTTTTTTGCATTCTGGCTAGGATATTGGCTTTCTTCATTGTTCCAACCTACTATATCCCAATTCAAAACATATCAAGGTGGATCTAATCAATGCCAGAATTATCAGTAAAAAGATGACCAAGCATAGAACATTCTTCAACTTGAATTTCTATATATATATTTGCAGTTACAGAAACATAGTTTCATTTTAATAGTAGTACTCCTTTTATTTCTGGTTTCTGCACCTATCTTGCTTTCAGACCTACAGGCAACTGTGAGGGGACTGTCAGACTTTGTCACAGACTACTTCTTTCATGGTAAATTCCTCACAACCCAAATTCAAATTTCATGAGTGATTTCAATTATCTGGCAATAAACTGGCTGATGTACACAACAACAGGGTAACATATCCAACATTTTATCAACTTCTTAAATGCAAACTACCTAGAACAATTATTGAGCACCTAAATCAGGGGACAAAATATTCTAGATATTGTCCTAATTAATATTCTCTCAGCTTGTACAACTCCATGGGTACCATCTCACTTAAATATCTGACCACAAATTAGTGATTTCTCATGTAAAGCTGGCATTAATCCCAAAAATAATACTTCTGTGTTTGGGGATTTCTTATAATCTGATCTCCTACAACATCTTAATGACATAAGTAAATTCTGCTCCACTCCTCACCAGACTAACTCTATAGCTTGAACTACTGGCTTTACCTTTATAGCTATATTTATATACCAATTATTCCACAAGGTTGAACAAATATATCTTTATAAAAGAACGCATGTTTAAGCAAGCATTACAAGAAAATAAAAGTATTGCATACTACTAGAGAATCATATGCTACTCACCTGAAAATAGCGACATGCTACCAAAGAGCTCCAAGGTGCAGTTAGAAAACTTAAAACTAAATACAAATTCAAAATATCCAAGGGCATCCTAAAACAACTACCAATAAGAAACAATACCCAACAATGTTCTGAAATAATCCATAATGGCATCACAGACTTTGAAGCCCAAAAGATATTTAATATCCTAGCTGACAAATTTAGTTAAAACTTTCACCCAGTAAAAGGCATTTGATACTATTCCCCATGTAGCTACCATCACCAAACTTATGAACTTGAATTAACTCCTATGTAGTAAGCTGGATATCAAACTGGCCAACAAACAGAACCCACATTGTTAGAGTTATAGAAACTGCCTTGGAAAGTAAAAATATCACTAGTGAGGTCCCACAGAACTCGACTTTGGGCCCTCTACTATTTGATATTTATCAGATCTACAAGCCAATATTACAGAATTTTATCTATCTAACATCATGCGTGGCTGCAAAATAAGGGTTGTTGTCTGTACTCCTACTAATATGAAAATACTTCAGGAAAGGTTGTACTATGCAAACCATTTTATGCAAGGACAATGGCCCCAAACTAAATGAGACAACATGTAGCATTATTGACTTTGATAAAGTAAATGATTCATTGAACCTCTTCATAGATGACACCCCGCTCCAGTTTTATATTTTTATTAGAGAACTAGGCATCATTCTGGGTGCCCCCTCACTTAAGATCTGGAGCTTGTGTGTGTAGGAGGTTGAACAGTAACAGCTAGATTTGGTTGATCTTACCTCTGTAGAAGAAATTGGTTCTGTAGGCAGTTGGCTAAAGCTGGGGTGCTCTGTCTTCTTCTTTATGACCCTCCGGAAAGGCCCTGACTAAATGTGTGGATACTCATATGAATTTGCCTGGGTGCTGTGCAGTTGGAGTCTGTGCCAGTAAATGAGACTGTCACCTCAGTGTCACACAGCTGTGGACAGGAATACATCCACAGCTACTTGAAATATTTGAGCCTCTTACATACCAGGGAGTGGGTCTTGGTAAGGTATTCCCTACCGAAACTTTAATTCTGCTGAATAACTTCAGGGTTCATATGGGGAATAATGGATATACCTTGAGAGGGGGCACTGGAAGGAATAGCCTGCCCCATCTGATCCTAACTGGTGAAATGTTTTGGGATAGATGTACAAGTACATAGACTGCACATGACAGACACAATATTCCAAAACAAAGATAAGCAGTAGGCACTCTTATGCCTTTAACACATTGTTCTACTACTTCTTCAAAGTTTGCAACAAGATTCAAAAGGCATGATCCCCACTTAGAAAACCTGTACTAAATCTGTCAGGTGCATAGCTCACATCATTTGCATGAGATTCATTCCCAGAAAACAAACCTGTACTGCCCCATATCTAACAGAAGTATGTCAAATGCATCATTTGGTTGAGTTTCCATTACCACTTAACATACTTGTGCTTTTTCACATCTAACACAAATGTGTACCATGTATCATTTAAATGAGTTCCCTTACTACTTAACAACCTGTGTACTCCCACATATTTAAAAGAAGTGTGTTCCACAAATCATTCTGATGCATCCTACTACCACTTAACAAACCTGTACCACCCCATACCTAACAGAAGTGTGTCCCACGTGACCTTTGGATGAGCCCCATTATCACTAAACATACCTCTGCTGTTCTGTATCTAAATTACTACTTAATATACCTTTACTACTGCCTGCTTAACAGAATTGTGTCCAATGTGTCATTTGGATGAGCTCCGTTACCATGTAACATACCTATACTGCTCCATGTCTAACAGAAGTGTGTCCCATATGTCATTTGGATTAGTCCCACTACCACTTAGCAAACCTGTACCACTCCATATCTAACAGATGTGGGTCCCACATGTCCCTTGGATGAACCCCATTATCACTTAGCATACCTGTACTATTCCATATCTAAAAGAAGTGTGTCCCACGTGTCACTTGTATGGACTCCATTACCACTAAACATACCTGTACTACTCCCTACTTAACACAAGTGTGTCCCATGTGTCACTTGTATGGACTCCATTACCACTAAACATACCTGTACTACTGCCTACTTAACAGAAGTGTGTCCAGTGTGTCATTTGGATGAGCTCCATTACCATGTAACATACCTATATTGCTCCATATCTAACAGAAGTGCGTCCCACATGTCATTTGGATGAGTTACATTATCACTTAACAAACCTCTACTGCTCCGCATCTAACAGATGTGTATCCCACATGTTATTTGGATAAGTTCTGTTACAGCTAGACATACTTGTACTGCCCTATATCTAACAGAAATATGTTCCAGATGTCTTTTGGATTAGGTCCATTACCACTTAATAAACCAGTACTGCTCCACAATTAACAGAAGCGTGTCCCAGATGTCACTTGGACTGATTGAATGATTTCAGTTTGGTAACAAGGTAAGCAGACTAGTCAGCAGACCATTTTCAGCCATGAATCGGATACCATGGTGCAAGACACAAGCAGTAAGTTATAAATAGACTAAAGAATACACAGAGTTGTACAAAGTACAGTAACAAAATAGAAACAATTACATTAATCTGTTATTATAAATGCAAGTTACATTATTTACAGTATGTACAATTAAGGTAGGCATGCAACCAGTGGTCATTTGTTAAAACTATGTCTTTACAAGAAAGATGTGACATGACATGAGCTGCAAGGAATTGTCATGGAAGCAAATGTGTTTTGTATCCTTAAATGGTTGTTGTTTTAGGTTGTTTATAAATAATTGAAGTCTCTCTTGCTGTCTCACTTTAGCAGGTTGTGACCAAGAGAAAGCTGTTTCTCCTGTGGAGGTTTAAGATTTAATCAGGGTAATGCCATATTCTCACCTCTCTCTAAGGTGTGTAGCTAAGCTGCTCAATTCATAATTTTGTTTTCATGTTGGACAGTGTCCCGTTTTGAACAGTTTGTAGAGCTGACAGCTAAGTAGAAAGGGTAGCTATTTACACTGATGTAGAAGCTGGCAGTGATGAGTTTGGGTTTCAGCAAGAACAACAACTCTGCAGATTTTGTTTACAGTAGTTTGCATTTTACATGCATCTGAAATGGAATGTATAGTTACATGAGGAAACATATTCAATATTAGAGATAAGCACATTGTAGCAAAGGCATTTCAAGTTGTAGGGGTAATGAAATAAGCAAAGTTTTGGTTGCTGAAGTATTTTGTTAATAATATTGCTTGCATGCTTGGCCAATGAAAGAGTGGGATCCAAGATATTCTATAGGTACTTCTATTCTATTACTAGTGGTAGTGAGTTGCCATCTGTATTGGTAATAATTAGATTTTAGGAAAAAGGGAGTTTTTTTTGTAATGCCAAATATCATAATGTTAGACTTCAAGATATTGGTTAGGAGCATATCTTGATTCATCCAGTGGCATAAATCAGCAAAGCTAAATTGTAGTTTCTCTTGAAGTTTTAAGGTGTTCTTACACAATTCAATTAGCAAGGTATCATCTGCATAAAGAACAAAGTTGAGATGGGCAGGTTAGCAACTGTATAATTGATGAAAAGGAAAATAACAGTAGTCGAGGATGGACTGTGGGACTTCTATGTTAATAGTGCCTTCAGTCAAAAGCCAGAGTCTTAGGTGTACTTGGAATGTTCTGTTTTAGAAATAACTTTAAAAGCATCTCAGTGTATTTGGGCCAAGATTCAATTTGCTAAGATTGTAGAGGTGCAAGTTATGATTTACTGTTTCAAAACCTCTTGCCATATCAATGAACAGCTCCCCATTAGTTTTGAATTATTTATATTGTTATAAATGGTGTCAGTGACTGTGTATAATGCCATCATAGTACTGAAAGAATTTCTGAAACCATGTTATCACGTGAAGTCCATATTTGTTTATGTAATCCCAGAGCTGTTTCTATGAGTTTTTCAAAGATTTTTGTTATGGAATGCATGTTTGCTATAAATATGTGCCCCCTACCCCCTTTTGCAAACTGGCAGCTCTACAGTTTATTGCCCAAGGTAAGAGGTATTTCCATATGCTAACATTTTAATGACTGACAGGGGGTTAGCTACATTTTCCCTGACTCCTTTGAAGAAAATACCAGCTATGCTGTCGTCTCCCTCTGAACTTAATGTTACTAGTGCAGCTATCATGTCTGCTATTAAATAACAGATGCACCCCGTTGCCTCTGTAGCACTCTGACATATTCCTTTGCTTATTATGAAGTTTGCACAGGATTATTCTGCAAACATATTGCATATGTCCTGGGGCTGGGCAACCACTTTACTGTTTTTTGAAAATGTGTTGCAGTGCTTTTTTTTATTTTATTTTCCATTGTAATTAAAGAATGCATAATTATTGTTTTAAACTAAGAAACCAGTTAGAGTTCATAGTTGGAGCTGGAAGATCTGATAAAAAAGTAAATACTTGTTGTATTTTATTTTATTTTATCTAGGCTTCTTGTCATGACTAGGATAATTTTAGAAAGCTATGTAGTAGATGTAGTAGTTATTTTTTTCTTTCTTTTTTTATTAATTTTTTTGATTCCACCAAGTGCTTTTTTTAATTTACCCATATATTTGTGCTATACTGGTATGTGTCCATGAATGCAGAAGGGAATAATGTCATACAGTTCATCGACAGAATCCTGGCAGACTTGTTTGAGTCATTGAAGACAGCAACCCAGTCTGTTTTTCTATGGGTGGTATTCATAGTCCCACCATTTTAAAATGCACAAGACCTGTCAGTGAACAGTGCCATTATGCCTTTATTCAAATCAGCTAAGTGAGAAAAAACTACATTGGTTATGTTCGAAGAAACAGTGCTGCTCTAAAATGCCTACAAGTCCAGTCTATCCTAAATGCCCTAAAGTGGATTTAAACTAGTGTGGTTGTGTATGATAGAAGCCACATGAGTGTAAAGTCATGCTTTTTTCAAGTATTTTCATCATTTGGAAAAAGTAATGAGCTTGCACTGATCTAATGCTATATTTGATGAGATTTGATGATGGAAAAAGTGCAAATTAACTAAAATGAATTATTAAGACAAGTAAGATCAATAAATTTGTAGGAAAACACAGCAGTCAATGTTATGTAGAGAGATCTGCTGTCTAGAGCCATTACTTCACTGGTAAGATATGTCAGTTACTAGTATTTTACAGACTTACGAATGACAGTATTGGGAATGTGCAAGGTGCTATTTTAATTGCTATATACATCTATTAAGGCGGTTTCAGGTCACAGTTTTCATTGTCGATAGGGAGAGGAAAGGTAAACAGTAACATAAAAATGATTTGAAGTCCATCATCCTACACAATACCACACACTAAAGAGGAATCAGTCATAGCTCTACACTTAACAACAGCAGTACAGGTTGACAAGACAGACAGACAGACAGAGTAGAAACAATATTTCACTTACTACACTTTTCTAATTTTTATTATAACCTTACATGAATGAAATAGTTTAGGTGTCAAGTCTAGTAGACTGGTCTATCTTTGGCCCAATATGTATTTGCTGATTACAAAATGCCATAGCAGCAGGAAACAAGATACTGGAGAGACAACTTTGGTCATGATAAAAACCACATCCTCAGAGCATGTATGGGAAACATCTTGTGAAAGTACTTACTGTTGACAGGTCACACTGTAAAGGTTGGTGATTTGAAGTAATTCATTACATGCATTACCCTACCCAGTAACACACTCTAACAGGAAGCAGTCACAGCTATAGATTTAATAAATGACACACAGTACTTCATACATAAGCATAAAGCATACCTCTCCACTTTTGGCTATTACAAATAATGGCATCGGCCTTTAAAAATTATACTAGAGCATCAGAAAGAGGAGCACTTGTTTATTTATAACAATAAAATGTCTGATTGCAAAGGAGATTGAAAGGTCAACACTCTACATTTTCTAACACTTAGGCACACAGCCCTTCCACATTTTATGCTGATAAGGATGTTGCTGGATTCATTAGAGGTGATGTGCAAACCAATACTCAGTCTGACAACTGCAGTAACCACAGCCACACAGTGAGGAAGGTTAGTGGATAACTGATTTCACCAAGTACTGCAGTGACTACAGTCCATAAACATATTACAAAGGTACAACAGTCAGCCAGGCTATTAGTTACAAGAAGCAACTTTGCTGATTGTAAATTGGACAGAAAAGGCACAACTTCTTTTTTGTAAGGCTTATGCACATGGTGCTGATGAATATAAGAAAGTGATTATGAATAACAAAATGTTAGGAAAGTGCCACATTTAAATAAGGTAGTCCAAACATTTTCATAGAATCCTCATTTGCATGTCACTTGCTCAGACCTAATAGCAAGCACTAATATACCCTGACACTGATTGCCCAGCAGGGCAAGGCTCTTTATTCACCCCTCACCAACCAAGCGACTAAGAAGCTCACCCTACTATTCAGCCATGACCAAAGGGCAACTTCAGGTGCACTCTCCAGTCCAGCTGGTGAATCTGGGTATCCTGAGGCAATGTTACAACTGCCTCATGTACACAGACAACCCTCTCTTCCTACCACAAAACACTAACATATGCGAGAGATGCAATTATACAGCCAAACTGGAAGCTAAGCTGTCTCCACCCAAGACTGGAACAGACAGTCAAGAGGGGAAGGTTAACACTTGCACCACACCTCCAGCTGCACGCAGACCTACTAAAACAGCACTGGCAAAAAGTACACATAAATACACAAAGTCATACTTGGAGGCTCTAAATAAAAACCTGCAAAAGCATCAGAGATCTCCAAAGCTGACACACAAACAACCTGCACCTCCCATCACAAACCAGACAACACATAAATCACAAAATCAGTGTGCCGCACAATCACAGCCCTTAAGGTGAAATAACATACCTAACACACTAGTAATAGGTGACTCTATAGTCAGGCACACTGATGTCCCACTCACTAGGCTGGACAAGCAGAAGGTTACTGTTAGCTGCCTGTCGGGAGCCAGAATCCGCCACATAACACAAGCACTCAGGTCACTCCAGAACAAGTACAAATATGACTCTGTCATTGTTCATGTTGGTGTAAATGACCTGAGACGTACCTCCCTGGACTACACGAAAAGAGACATGGAAGAGCTCTCTGATCATGTAGCCCAGGCTGGTATGACCCTGACCCTGAATAGCATCCTGCCTTCACCAAGAATGACACCTCAGTATAAAGAAAAATTATCAGTTTCAAATATTGGCTAAGCTTCTGGTGTCATTCAAAGGGGATCCAGTGTCTGTCAGCCTGGGACGACATGCTCGACAAGCCGCGTTGCTTTGCAATAGATGGCTTGCACCTGTCACCCCTAGGCTTTCGAATACTGGCCAAGGCTCTTGCTGCCCCCATAGTGCCTTTTTTAGGCAAGGCTCAAAAGTCAAACCCACCTCTGTAAACAGCACAATTAACAAAAAACTGAGGGTTATGCTACTCAACGCCAAGAGTTTAAATCTCAAAATGCACACGCTCGAAGCACTCCTCAGTATGGAGAACATCGACATCTGTGCAGTAACTGAAACCTGGTTCAAGGCTCCAGAGGGCACCCCAGCACTACCGGGCTACAACTCATACCACACGTTTTGGCCACAGAACACGAACCGAAACACAAAAGGAGGGGGTTTATCCATATTCATCAAGGATACCTACACCTCCAGGTTAGTGGCACAGCATGATACCTCTGAGATCATCCATGTGCAACTAACATTGGGCAAATTTGCAATGCAAATAGTGGCCTGAAACAGATCACCCTCCATGACCCAGGACCACCACTCCACCTTTCTGGAGACAATGAAAAACATGAAGGTCCTACCGAACACACTGATATTAGGTGATTTCAATTACCCTACCATTCACTGGGAAAACTACTCAAGTACAAATTCCCAGGTCCAGCGCTTCCTGGAATTCATCAACTCAAATGCACTGGATCAGCTGGTAAACTCCCCTACCAGAAGTGAAAACATATTGGACCTGGTCATCACCAACATGGGCGACAGGTGTTCCACACTGGAGGTCAACCCATCACTGGTTAGATCAGACCATAAACTAATCACTCTGGATGTCCACACCCCACCAACTCCAACTAAGGAAACCACAGTAAAAAACTTTCTAAAGCAAACTTCACCTTACTTAAGACAGAGGTGGTAAGTTTCACAGCCCCCACGCTAAAGGATAACGCTGCCCAAGATGGAGAAACCTTTACAAATGCACTCTATGAGCACCTACAAGGATGCATGGATCGTGCCATCCCTAGCAAAACCAAGACTCACTCCTCTAAGAGAAGGAAACCAGTTTGGTTGACCCCTGCAATAAACAGGTTATACAATAGAAGGAGGAAGCTAGTTCAGAAAAAAAGCAAATCCCAAGAAGAAAAGTCATCCCTGATCAGTATCAGTAAGAAACTAAGGTCCCTCATGAAATCATCCAAGGCTAACTTTGAAAGAAAATTAACCAATGATTCAAAAGTTAACCACAAAGCCTTCTTTAGCTATGTTAGGAATCTAAGTGGCAACTCACAGATATGCACTGAACTATTGCAAAATAGCACAAAATATACTGAACCTACTGATATTGCCAACATCCTGGCAGATAGATTCAGTGCAAACTTCACTCCCCCCCACCTCCAAAAGGGCCCACAACAATACCAGAAAAGTGTAGTGTCCCAAAAATCACAGATGCACAGGTGAAAACATCCCTTTCAAAAGCCAAAAACACAGCATCAATGGGACCAGATGGTGTCCCAGGCTGCGTCTTTCACGAACTACAGAATGAACTAACCCCCCCACCTAAACACGCTGTTCAACCTCAGCCTCTCCACAGGCTACATGCCCATAGAATGATGCACTGCAATGGTTATTCCTCTCCACAAAGGAGGGGCCACAACTGACCCTGGTAATAAGCCTGACTTGCCTGGTCTGCAAGGCTATGGAGTGCATCATCATGGAACTCATTAACAAAGACATTGGGAACTTCCAAACACTTGACCTAACCCAGTTCGGCTTTGTTAAGGGCAGATCATGCCTACTAAACCTGGTTGACTTTTTCAAGACAGTCACCAAGGCCATAGACGAGGGAAAGGTTGTTCACACAGCCTACCTTGACCTCGCCAAGGCTTTTGACACCATTCCCCACTCAGGTATTACAGAAAAACTCACCAGCCTGAGCATAAACCCCTACGTCATGAGATGGGTTGCCAACTGGCTTACAGACAGAACTCACACGGTAAGAATAGCAAGCTCCAGGTCCGACTCACGAGTAGTGTCCCACAAGGCTCGGTCCTGGGACCCCTACTGTTCGATATATACTTCTCAGAAGTACAGGCAAACACAGGAGGACTATGGCTAACCAAGTTCACAGATGACTGCAAACTGGGTGCCATAATTGACTCTCCGGCTGACACGGACATCCTCCAAAAGGGCCTTACTGAGACGGACACCTAGTGTCAAAGCCATGGCCTCAAGCTAAATGCCAAAAAATGCATAGTCATCCCATTTGGGAAAAACAAAACACCCACGAATTACCACATAGGTGGCAGGCCCCTTAATACAAAAGAGGTAATAAGAGATCTGGGGACCCAGGTAGATTGCAATCTCTCCTTTGACAATCATATTGCCAAAGTAGTTAGGAAATCCTTCTATGTGGCCCATCTAATTACTAAGGGGTTTGCATCTAGAAATAAAGAGGTTATAGTGCCCCTCTACTCGGCACTCATTAGACCCATCATAGAGTACAATGCCCCATTTGGGATGTACCTCACAAGACACTTCCAACAGCTGGAAAGACCACAAAGTACCTCTCTAAGAGGATTACTGGCCTCAAACATATGTCCTATGCAGCCTGACTGAAAAAACTCCGGCTGTACTCAGTGGCACATCGCTTACTCAGAGGTGATCTCTGCCTGACTTACAAAGCCATGTCCAACTCAGAATTGATGGACATGCTCCACCTAAAGAAATCCAAGTCACTCTAGTGAGCTAAACCTCACCACAGCAATAAATAGAACATGCTGGAGGGATAGATTCCTGTCACAGAGACTCCCCATGCTTTGGAAAAAAATTCCAAATTACATCAGGCAGAGCCCCTCACTAACACTCTTCAAGAGAAACCTTGACGAGTGGATGGGTAACAGAAAATACACCCCTGGGATCACTTCATTGGCTCTGTGACAGAGGATCAGTTAATTAATCAATGGGGCGGCAAAAGCCAACACACTCTGGCTAGGCTTCTAAATGCCCTCGAGCAGATAGCCTAGTACCTACCTATGAACCTATGAACCTATGAACTAGTGCCCGATTTACATAAGTTCTTCCAAACCATCTTCAAGCCGATGTGCTAGAATGCAGCTATCATCTATGAATATTCCCTCTGCGCCTAAACACAAAAACTTTAAATACCACCCTAAGTCTATAATCTATGGCACCATACTTCCAATAATGAAGTCTGTCTACTGCAATCTTGGAAGTATTTATATAACAAAGGAAGCCACACTTGAGTGCTCTAACAAATATCAAACAAAATTGCAATGAAAGTCCGCATTGCTGCTCTAAACATTATATTCAGTACAATTAATATTAATTATTTATGAGCAAACCCTTATAAGACCAATCATTGAGAAGAAGCATGTATCTGACAAGGAATATGCAAAAACCAATGTGTCCATAAAGGCTCCTCATTAAAAGAATACAGGGCAAAAACAAAATGTCCTACATAGACCACCTTAAAGGTCTATCCCTATACTTGGTCCCCCTACAGACTGCTGAGAGGTGATCTATGCCTGGCCAACAAAGCACCCTCTAATCCCACTCTGATGAACCGGTAGCATATATGCTAAACAAATAGCTTCAGAATCAACCTATCTAGGGATCTAAACCTCATTGCAACATAAATAGGACATGTTGGAGTACCAAGTGCATCTTTCAGACACTACTCCTTCTCTGGTTCAGGCTTCCCATCCATGTGAATCAGAGATTTTCCCTAACCCAATTCAAGAGTAACTTTGACAAGCGGATAGGAAATCAGAGATTTATGCCTTGTCTTGCTCCTATACCTTTATCAGACAGAGGCAGCTTCAGCACCAATGCCCAAGCCTACTTGTACCCTTTAAAATAACTATAAGGTACCAAAACTTGTCAGATACATTTGAGAAGCATGGCTAAGCTTAAAAAGGCCATCCCGGGTCATTAACCTTGTAATCACTTCTAAATCTATGAACCTGTGAATAATTTCTAGTCATGTGTTGTTTCCTTGTGTTTGGGCTTTTAAGTATTATTTTATAAATCAATGACAATGTTACCTGTCCCATCAGATGTGCAACAATAAAAAGAGGTATAGCCTAGAATTTGTAATATTCATTTTGGATATCAATGCCAAGTTTCATTAATAATATAGAGAGCAGTGTCTGCCAAGTGAATGAAAGGCTTGAAAGCTTATCACCCATTTTATCACTGAAACTTGCATTCACCTCTGAGTTTTTTTTTATCTTAAAAGTTTACAGAAACACACATGATCAGTTTAAAACAGTAATAATACTTTATTTTTTTTAATCTGTAACTGCAACCAGTTGTTTGTCTTTTTGGCTTTTCCCAGTTAGGGGTCGCCACAGCGGAACTCCGGTCCACTAATGATTGGCAGTAGATTTTTATGGTGTCGAGTTGCCAGTCCAACACCCAACCTTCAGCAAAGGCACGCCCATTTACGCATGTCTTTCGGAGGCCACTCGACCATGGGGAGGACATGCAGACTCCGCACAGAAGGCACTCCAGCCAAGAATCGAACAGGAGAACCTCTTGCTTGAGGCAACAACGCTATCGCTGTACCAGTGAGAAATAAAAACATTACAATATTTTAAGATAAGCAAAACTTGGGTAATGAAGCAGAATGATAGTTAAAGTTGTCATCGAGTGTTTAACTATGAAAGTACAGCAGAAGCAATGCAACTGAAGTACTGCTAAGGTAGTGTTTAACAAAAGTAAGAGATATGTACCCAATATCAATAAATGCAATCAGTGACACAAGTAAAAAACTAAAAACAAACAAAGCTCCAGGTCCGGATGGCCTCACATCAGAATTTTTCAAGTGCTTCATGCCACTAGTTGCTAAAATATTACAACAGGTACTAAACTATATAATAAACACAAAATAAATGACTTACACTTTAAAGCCTCAAAAAACATCCTTAGTTTGAAAGAACAATCAGATCCTAAAGACTCTAGTAGCTACAGACCAATTCCATTACTAAATATAGACACTAAGATTCTCACTTCAATACTAGCAAATAGACTAAAGAACATTATAACTAACATAATTTCTCCTGAACATTCAAGATTTACTCCATTCAGACAGACTTGTGATAACACCTTAACTCTTGAAGCCATGATAACCTTCGCAAATACTAAAGCGTTTGATAGAGTAAATATCACTTTTTTACTTCAACATTTACCCTACTTTGGGTTCCCTAACAAATGTATTCAAATAATTAAAATACTGTATGAAAACCCTTATACTAACCTATACATAAATAGAACTTTATCAAACAAAATAAAGATTAAAAACAGGATGAGACAAGGATGCCCTTTATCTCCCTTCTTATTCAATCTCTACCTTGAACCACTTTTCCTGTACATTAAACAGAAAATATATCATAACCCACCATCTCTCTATAACTCTAAAATCTTTTACACAGCTTTCGCAGATGATTTAACATTTACTTCACCAACTCTAGCTCTGACATACCCAAATTACTAAAAGCAATTGAATATTTCTCAAGTATATCTAATTATAAACTTAACTTAAAATAAAACAATATTTTCCCTTTAAGTCCTCCCAAACTATTATCATTATTCACATTTTTAGACACAATAAAAGTAAAAGACTCAACCAAATATCTCGGATTATGTTTTTCCAAAATGAAAGAGATTTTTACCAAAATAATATACTGAATAAATGGAAAATGATAATGCTAGACTGTATCAGATGGAACAATCTCAAAATAAAATTCCTATTCAAGGTCTCAGTAACTAAAATGAATATTTTTCCCAGAGTTATTTATGCATTTATAACCACACAAATTGTAATACATAACAAATTCTTCAAACAAATACATACATTTCTGGCCAAGTTTATTTGGGAACTTAAAAGAACAAGAATATCATACCAAAAACTATCTGTACCAAAACTAAAAGCAGGTGTAAATTTACCAGACTTTAAACTATACTATACCATTATCAATAGTAGCAAAATACTAAAGATAGCAGAATATGCCCCTTCACCCAACAAATGGTCGCCAGTTTGGCTGAAGATATATCATAACTATATCAGATTTCTAGAATTTAATCCTAGAGCGCTTCCTTTTCTAACCAAAAAAGATATTACAGCTTTTAAGATCACTGACCCTCTAAAACACTTCATCACCATATTTCAAAAGTTGTTCATTCCCCTTGATCTTGGGCCAGCAATGGACACCTTTCAACTAATCCATAATAACCCAAACTTAAAAATTAATAACTTAATGATAAATCTCAACAGCTACCCTTTACTAAAAGACTTGAAAATTCGAGATCTCTACCCTTACCACAACTACAAAATTCCAGAACTGAGATCTCAATTTAATTTACCAAAATCATACACAATTATCTTGAGACAAATTAGAGAAGTATGCTCCAAACACCTTCAAAACACTAAATTAAATGAGGTGGATATAAACAGTTGTGAAATCCTATGGAATACAATGCTATCCATAGAGAAAACAATATCCAACATGTACAAATTAATATCCGAGATTAAATTCCAAGACAATATACTCATCTCTAACTATTGGGTTAAAAGTAACTCATCAATAACTGAACAATTAAACCAGGCTTTGACCTTAACACTTAAAGCATTACCATTGAAAAAGTTAACATACACACAACTTAATGTTATCTTGCCCCTCAGTACTACACAAATTTAACTCTTCTAATTCACTAAGCTGTCCACATCATAAATCACAGAAAGCAGATCTAATCCATATGTTTTGTAGCTGAAAATGCTTATTTAAATTATGGAACTCATTAAAAATCCAACTACAAAAACAAGGCTATGAAAAAGCAAAATAATCCATGTAAATAAACCACAGGTGAGTAAAACAAGGCTGTAAACCAGTTGTAGCATAAAATCAACTCGGCAGCAAATAGTCCACAAATTCTGACAAAAAGATGGACAATTGTGGTAAAATCCAAGAGTTAATCAATTTATTGAGAAAATAGGCAAGCACTTTCACCCAAAAAGGGCTTTATCAAGCCATATACAAAACAAACAAAAAAGGCACACTTTTTAAATGCCTGAAAGTCCACATCACAATGACATCACTTCCCTTTGCAAATCTTAAAGGCATATCACAAAAAATAAAGGTACATATCTTAAATCATCAAGGAATAAGCTCATAAACAAGGTATTTTATGAAAATAATCATATTATACACTAAAAAATATATTCCTCATATAAAGAACAAACTCAATGGTAAAATCTATAGATATATGTTAAAAAACTGTGCGAGTAAATATAGATTCGAGTGTATATATCATACATAGAAAGTATATATCATACATAAAAAAATGTGTGTTTGTGTCTAACAATATCACATGTTCAATGCTGTACTATGCACAACACTAGGATTTGATCTTCAACCTTCTATTCTTTAATAAAGGTTTGGTGGGGATCTTATTGTTCAGGCCAGGTTTACAGTCTGCCCCCACCCTGATAATCAAATCTAACTCACATGTCTCTATATTAATTTCTAATATCCCCTCCTCTAGGGCTCGGGGCATTGATCTGTAGTACCTGAAACCTAAAACTATGTATATCTGATGTCTTCATCACATGCTTGGAGAGTGCATTATTGATGGTTCTAATGCGTATGTTATAGACATGCCCTCTAATCCTCTCCCTAAGATGTCTGTCAGTCTTACCGACATAAAACGCCATACAAGATGTGCATTTTGCTAAATAAACTAAATGTTCTGACTGGCAATCAGCTTTTACCCTAGGCAAAAAGCATTGACGTGTCACAGGATGTACAAATCGGGGTTCACTGTCTATATATTCACAGAAATTACATCAATTTCCCCAACTGGAGGCCTCATCTGTATGGCTGATATAAGTTTTAGGATAACATAGTATTCTATGCAAATTCTTCATATTCTTATAAGTAAACGTGGGCCTATCCCCTACTACCTCCTTTAAATCTTGGTCAACTGTGAGTACCCCCCAATTTTTAATAAAGATATCTCTAATATCATGTATACCCTGTGTGAAACTCAATATAGAGTTGACCTCGGATCTACATGAACCTTCTTGTGAGGTAACACCAACTGCTGCTTCTCTCCCATCATCTGAAGTATTTGTACAGCTTCTTGAGCTCTCAGAGAAATAGGGTGCAGCAGTTGTAGTCCTAAGTGAACTGACACATTCAACACCTGCATGCACTTCTTCTGCTTTGTATAATCTATTCAATAATATATCTGTTAAACTCAATAACTCCTCTTCAAACCCCTCATGAGTGGGATTTAACCTTGAGGCATGCATGGCCTGTCCTCTGATGACATTCTGATACACCAAGCTAGGATGCATCCTATGTCTATGTAAAAGTGAATTCCTGTAACAGGACATTCTATAGACTCCCGTATTTAAGGAACCATTACCCAACCTCTCAATATAAACATCTAAAAATGAAACCCGAGTTTCAGACTGCTCCATTGTGAACCTTAAATAGGGTGTCAACGAATTAATCTGTTCAAAAAAAACTTGACAGTTCAAAGACAGTACCTGTCCACAGGAAAAAAATGTCATCCACAAAATGGGTGTAGAACATTACATGTTGTTGGAAACCAGCTATAGGAAACAGTATATTCTGTTCCCAATCCACCATCACGAGGTTGGCGTAGCTATTGGCACATGAAGTGCCCATAGCCACGCCATCCGTTTAGAAATATGCTATCTTATCAAAAAGAAAGATGTTATTTTCTAGGGCAACCTCTAAATAAGCACAAATCAAGTCAATTTTACTCCTAGTATAAGAGGTCGTATTCATCGGACATCTATGTATATGCCCAACTCCCTCCTCATTGGGTATTACAGTGAACAAAGACTGGACATCCAAAGTCACCAATCTAATGTTCAAATCACTGTTGATGTCACTAGTTTTGTCATACAACATCAGCAGGAAATGCTTCGTGTCCTTCAAGATGCATGGATATTCCTCCACTACTGATCTGAGGCAGTATTCTAAGTACAGTGAAAGGGGTACTGTCACCCAACCCCTTCCTGCTACAATAGGTCTCATGGGGGGGGGGGTCTGTGGCATGTTTATGGATCTTTGGTAGTCCCTGTACTATAGGTATCAAGGGATGGTCTACATGAAAAAATTGATACATGTCTAAAGTAATGATTGTGCTTTTAAATAAATCTTCCAACATGCATGAAATACTAGTGATTATCCTTTTTATTTCACTAGTAGGAATTACAGAATAAAATCTATCATCCTGTAGCATCAAGTTCATACTATTGTCATATCTCACTTTGTCCATCACTACCACTGGATCCCCCTTGTCTGCAGGTCTAATCACAATAGTTTTATCATTCTTTATCCTATTCAATGCTATCCTCAGACCGGGGGATAGATTCCCAAACCATTTCCATTGTCCATTATTGGTATCTAACTTATGTAGGTCCTCCTGTACTAGTTTAGCAAAAACCTCCAAAGATGGATGTAATACAGGTACATATGTACTAGGCTTCCTAAAACTGACTTGATCATAGACATGTTGGCTCCCAAAATCCAATTTCAATTGAACATTACGGCAGAATAGTCTGAGGTCTTACCGTTTCTGTTAGATTACTTTTGGTGGAGGGTATAAAGGATAAACCTTTGTTTAAAACCTTGACCTCTTCTACTGTTAAAATTCTACTAGAGATATTCCAAACTAATATAGAGGTAGACGTTGCCACATTTTCTTGAGAATCGGGCCCTGCTGTTCACCCCCTGAGACCTTGCGTTTCTGGTGGCCTTGGCTCATTGACCTGGATCTCCCTCTCTTGCAGATATCGCTGATGGGGAAAGGGGTCTGGTTAGTATAACCACTGGTTCCAGGCCCTCGACTAAACTCCTTTCTCCTAACAGAGGGTTGTTGAATATCAGTACTACCTGTACTATGTGTATCATATATATCAAGTCTGGTACCTGTTAGATTATTACCATTTGGAAAAGAATCTCCCTGACAATTGACCATTGCATGACCCTGTCCTTGGGTTACAGCATCATTCAAATTATTACTAGTAGTGGAGTTACCATATATTAAACTAGAATCATTCCTTGGCGCTGGTGAGATAACAGGAATGGTGGGGGAAGCATTCCTAGTCATATTGCAATCATTCATAGTATTATGACCTGTGATCAAATCAGCATTGGGACATGTAATGGCATTATGTACATTCACATTGTTAATAACATTCACATTCAAATCACTGTGTACACTATGCAAATCTAAAACATTATTTGTATTATCCATAATATTATTGACACGTCTACCTGGTCTATCAAATCTATTATCTACTCAAGGCCAAGTGAAGACGTCCATTTTTGAAGTCGAAAGTATCTCTCTGTATCTTATTTTGTTTTTGTTGAATTAACTTTTTCTCAAATAAAAACACACTATCTAACATTTTGTCCATCATAGTGTTAGCAATTGTCTTTGGATACGTGGCAAATATAAACAGTTGCTGTTTTCTAATTTTATCATGTAACGCTACTTCCTCGGGTAGAAAAAAAGTCATTAAGAAGTTCCATATAACAGAGACTCACCTCGATGTTTAGCTGCTGCCATCTAAACAGCAGCTCTGGGTACAAATTCCCAGTTGTAGGCATTTTCAAAACTTGTAGTCTCCTTGGAACAATCTTCCTCTGCACACAGACTTCGAAGTATTGACGTTGAGTAAGTTTTTCAGCTTTAAAAAATCCACTTCCAGTCTCTCAAAGCTTTCAGCTAGCCAAACGAGCTGCCGTTGTGCTGTTATATCGTTGGCGTTGTTCTCATCCACAGTATACATCATCAACGGGTTGTTCTCTCCCGAAACACAGTCCAGGAACCTCTTCAGGTCATTTCTGGCTTCAGGTTGGTGCTCCAAATTATATGGTAATTCAACAACGAATGCATTGGATTCAGTCATGTCTCCCCGATAACCAAGAATATAAATAAAATATAAAAGCAAAAACAAAGTTACCAGGAAGTAAATACTCTCCGTGCAGAACAGCAAAATAATCCAAGTAAATAAACCACATTAGAGTAATAAATTTAAATTGTATGATTTTCATAAAAGCTGGATCCTTTTTTGCTGATTATACTTATATGATCTCTACACCCATAAAGACACCATACCACGTGTGTATATATGTGTGTGTATATATATGAGTATTATAGATAGATATAGATATGATCACAACTTGCTGTGCTTGAAAGGCAAAACCAATGTCTGGAACTACTTTTAGCTTTAAGTTGAGGTTTATTTACAGTGCATTTTAAAGCTTTTAGTGAATGAATAATCTCACACTTTTAGATTGCTGAGTTTATGCACTTTAAATAGCAATTTTTACAGCACTTTGGCACTTTAAGAAATGTTTTAAACTTATTTGAAGAAGTTCATTGCTGTTACATGAATGAAAGCCCTCATTTGTGATTAGTAAAAGTTCTTACAAGAACCTTGCAGCTTCTCCTTCTGGCAGCTAAACCACTTTGTTTTACAAGTTTGCTTTTTGTCTCTGCTTCTTTTGATAATTAAGAATCAATCCAGGGGATTCAATGAACTCAGAGCTCAAACACAGAGGGAGCATGCATACAAGTTTGCCTACAGGCAAACTTGCTCTGCGAGAATGCACAGACAGCCACAATGACCACCAGGGTGAAAATACTGCAATAGCTGCAGTATTTAGCACATTACAGAAAAGTGTATTCAGTGCAATGTACACTGCAAGTTTTTGCATAATAAAATAATGGATGTTGGGGTGATCAGCAAGGGCAAATACAATGCAACATAAATACAGTAGGCAGAGAAACTGTGCAGATTAAAATGACCACAAACATAAATGACAGAAATCAAGAAAGAGGAAGATTTTAAATATGGCAACGTACACAAGATAGGATATATCAGTCTATGCACACTTCCAAGACAAGTCAGTACCATAACATTAAATATATATGTACATAACACAGTCTGTACTGCTCTTTATACCTCCTGCATGAAAATATTTATATATACTTCCACAGAAGGTTACTTGTCCATGTAGATGAATGGTTGTGATATAAATATCACTGATGTGCTCACTGGAGAAGACATTTAGCAAGGATGCTATGTACAACAGGGGTTATATGCATGCTGCGAAGATCTGCAAAATGACTTGCATACCTCTCAACTTCTTAGTGCAAGAAATCTGGACAAACCTCAACAAAATGGGGGGACGAAGGCCCAAAAATAGAGACATATTTTAAATATTGCTCTTATAAACATAGAAAGTTGCTAGAGTAACAGGGTTTGTTTTAACATACATTTTCTGAAGGAACTGAAGTCTGAAACTCATATGTATGTCATTATTTAGTGACTTCAGTCCTCAGATCATCCCATTGATTTGCCAGAAAACCACAAATTTTATGAGGAACAGACCAAAAATATGAGCAAAAAAATCTGGACGTTCTGTGAAAATCTGGACAGTTGGGAGGTGTGATGACTTTCCAAGCAAAACAGACACCAGGGATCCACAGGCACAAAACGTTTTTAATGACAGGAACCAGCACAAACAAATACCAATGTACAGCACACCAAAGCAGACCAAAGCACTCCAATACAATTAACGTTTCCTTAAAATCTCGTTTTCGTCACCAACTTCTTCAGATAGTTAGTTTCCCATCAAACCCCTAAACTTATAGGGCTACCAATTAATTGTCATCCAATGAAATTGGATTTAGTTAAATGAATGTTTAAAATTTATACATTGCAAAATTAAGTAGAATCAATATAAGAAATAAATAAGATGAAAAAGTGTTTTAGTACTCATTTGAAAATTAGCTACAATTAAATCTTAGAGCATTAAATATATAAAACTAGTATAAATATAATAAAATATACATTTTATATAAAAATTAGAAATAACACACATAATTAAAAAATGTGATGTGCATACGCCCTCTACAGGTTAATATTAGAATGCGTGTGTTAGTATTTACAAATCAATATTATGATGAAAAACCTCTCAATGGAATTTTAAAAAATGTATATATGTATATATAGGTGTGATGACTTGCTTGAATATGACTGAAATGTAGCATTATTCACAATCATGGAGACATAAGCAAAATGGTCTATATTAGATAATCGAACTTTCAAAAGTTCGAGTGTCATATGGTCGATACCATATGATCGAATTTTTGAAAGTTCAAACATTTTAATGGCGATCTCAGTACAGCGTGAAATGGGAAAATTTCCCTTTTCTGGACTGTAGTGTGATCTCGGAGTTGGTATATTTAAAGAGCGGGGGTGTGGAGGTGCAGGGGGCTTGCCCCCCTGCTTAAAACATTCAGATAGGTTATTTGTGTAGTTTATTTTTTTTATTAGATATTCAAACTTTTAAAAGTTCGATCATATGGTATCGACCATATGACAGCCAAACGTTTGAAAGTTCGATTATCTAATATAGACCCTAAGCAACAGACTCATTGACAACTGCTGACAGAAGCAGGTATAATCAGAGACAATTTTAAAATATTAAAAACATTAATCTGCGAAACTGCCAAAATATGTGAGTTTAAGTTATTATGCATGTTCTGCGGGAACAGACATGAACAACTACAATGATTGTCAGTATTCCATAAGGGAAAGTCACACACCCTTTTTCAAAAATAAACTGTCTTTGGATGAGTTAACTTGGAAAGTTTTACACCTGGAGTTGAATTCAGGGACAATCCTGGACTTTTGAGAGGTATGAATGACACATAAGCCACAAGCCACATGTGCAAGAATCAAATGCCAGCAATGTTGTCAGTGATCTCTGTGCTTACTGGGTGGAACATAGAAATATATATCACACATGCATTTTTATACAACACCTTGAAGGGAAGACTGCACTGTCAATTCCTAATAGGTATGCATACCAAAGAATAGTTCTGTATGGGCAACAAGATGTGTGCAAGCCACCAAGGGCGGCTCGTGCTATAGGACTGCAGGACTGCAGTCCCCCACCTGTAGAAAGAAAGAAAACAAAACAAATTCCGAAGTCCCGGCACTTCTGTAGAAAGAAAGAAAAACAAAACAAATCGCAAAGTCCCGGAACTCTGCACATGCATGCTTGGAGTTCCTGGAACTTACAGAACTCCAGACTGCTGTGTCAGCAGTCCAGATAGGGGAAGGCATCTCTGCCCTGCAGATGCCCAGAAGTCTGTGTGGTGACAACTGCATAGAATGTAAGAACTCTGGACTGCATCGTCTGCAGGCTGGAGCCTACTCTCACCGGGAAAAAGTTGAGCCTTCTCACAGGGAAAGGGAAACCAGCCGTTAGCTTGCACAGGACTGAGGAGACTGGAACAAGAACACTGAATGGGACTGAGAACACACTGAATTCAGGTACTGTGTGTAGCCATTAGCTTTGACTGAGACGTATGTGTGTGTAGCCATTAGCTTTGCCTGAGAAGTGTGTGTGCAGCCGTTAGCTTTGAGTGAGAAGCGTGTGTGTGTAGTCATTAGCTTTGACTTTGAAGAGTGTGTGTAGCCATTAGCTTTGACTGAGAAGTGTGTGTGTGTGTGTGTGTGTGTGTGTGTGTGTGTGTGTGTGTGTGTGTGTGTGTGTGTGTGTGTGTGTGTGTGTAGCCATTAGCTTTGACTGAGAAGTGTGTGTAGCCATTAGCTTTGACTGAGAAGTGTGTGTGTGTGTGTGTGTGTGTGTGTGTGTGTGTGTGTGTGTGTGTGTGTGTGTGTGTGTGTGTGTGTGTGTGTGTGTGTAATGCCCCAGTTGCTGTATACTGGTGGCTAGAGAGAACATATGCTTGTGGGTAGAGAATACCTCAGGCTTGAACCCTGTACTATGGGTGCAAGTGGCAAGGGCCTGAATTCCCTACCCACCACCATTTGTAAAAAATGTTTAGATTTTTGCCTCATATTGTTTCTGTTCTGTTCTGTTCCTCATAAATTCTGTGGTTTATGTATTATTATTTCCTTACACAGCCAGTAGTGCAGTGGTAGTATTGTTGCCTGATAACTACAGGTTCTCTGGTTTGATTCTTGGCTGGGGTACTTTCTGTGTGGAGTCTGTATGTCCTCCCATCTTACACAGACATGTGCCTGGAGTGTTTATCCCTGGGCCGCTGCTGAAAATTTGTCTTTTGTTCCAAGTCAGACTTTCCTGGTTAACAAATGTAAAATTGGCTTTTGTTACAAGTCAGACTTTCCTGGTTAAAAAATGTTAAATAAATAAAAATAACAAGCATTAGAATTTCAGACTTCATATTCTTCAGAAAGTGCATGGTAACGCAAAACCTTTTTTTCTGGCAATTGTTTAAGTTTATAAGATGGATATTTGAAATGTGTCTCTATTTTTGGGACTGTATTCCCCCATTATTGGCTTTGTCCAGTTTTTTTTGTGCTAAGGTTGAGAGCTACGGTGAGAACTGAATTCACTAAATCTTTTTGGGGGCTGTATTTCCCCATTACTGGTTTTGTCCAGGTGTTTTTTGCTAAGTGGTTGAGAGCTATGGTGAGAACTGAATTCACTGAATATGTTTGGGGGCTGTACTGCCCCATTATTGGTTTTGTTCAGGTGTTTTGTGCTAAGAGGTTGACAGCTATGGTGAGAACTGAATTCACTAAATGGTAACCATTTAAGTTTCAGTCTTACTCTCTTTCATAAAACAGCTAATTTGGCATAGTAGTATGTTGCTCTGACTGTTTTACACAGGGTCTTAGGTTCAAGACTTGGCAATGAAATGTATGGTGGTAACACAGCATTGTATTCTAGCAACTTTCCAACATTATACAAGCAATGTTTAAATGAGTCCCTGGTTTTTGGGCTTTGCCCCCCCCCCCAAAATAAATTTTGGCTTTTTCCATTTTTCTTGTTCTGCAAAGTTCAGAGATACAGCTGAGTGTCGAGTAACTTTTACAAGGAGCTAAGAGCTGCAGGGGAACAAAAGTTTAGTGCTGCTTATGCTGAATATGCTTGCATTGCTAATAGGACAACAGGTAGTAAACTTGCTTTTGATGCAGAAGGCTGTGAGTTCTATTCCCACAATAGGTAAGATGCATTGCTGATACTGTATGTGTTGTAAAGGGGGTGGATGCTGTAGTCCTTTTTGGTGAAGATACCTAGTAACTATGAACCTATCAGTTTGCCATCCATTCCCTATTGCAATATTACTAGCTTATCATTTTTTAATGCAACATAGGCAATATATTCCTCAATGGCAACAGGCACTTTATTTGTAGATGAAATAATGACATATAAAGTTGTTTGCTAGCAGCAACCTCTTCATTAGTTACAGATTTCTTTAATGTGGAATTATTTAGATGACTTTTACTTCTTCAGAGATTGTGCATATTTAATGATACTGGTGGACTGTAGGAGTTTGAGTAGACTTTTATGATGGAAATGTTCTGAATTGGGCAGTTTTGTCATTATTGGTGCATGCATTTTATTTCATTGTTTACTGGAAAAATGTTCAAAACAATAAATTGAAAATGCCATCTAACAACTGTACTGTATTGTACAAGGAATATAATTTAATACAATCAGGAAGGTGTATCAAAGAACACGTTTATGTTTCATGTGCAAGGGACCTATGATTTGAAAACAGGCAAAAGTTAATCTTTATCTGTCACTGGTAAAATGTATTTTCTTTGAATGTGGGTTTCAGTGCTTTTTCAATGAATGTGAATTTCAAGGGCAGAGAAGTTTTAATGCTAAGTCTATTTTCATTGTGAGACTGCATTGCTTTGTTTAGCAGATATCTATTAGTGTTTGTGCTGTAAAATGCAAAATAAAACTTTCAAATGAAATCCAAATCATCGCAGAAGTAAAGCAGTATGCACATTACAGTGTTTATGGTAAGTGTGACGAAATAACCAAGGAATGGGAATGGCTGCAGGGGGGAGGCTCCATTCGACCATGATTTTGTGAGGGGGAAAGGGCAGCAAACTCAAAGACAGCCGTGGCTGAACTATACCTCTCAAGTGTCCAGATTTTTGCAGAATGAATAGATTTTTGCTTCTTATTTTTAGTTTGTTCCTCATAAAATTTGTGGTTTTCTGGCAAATCATTTAGGAATTAAGTCACTAAATAATGACAGACATTGAGTTTCAGACATCATAACCTAAAGAAAAATGCATGCTAAAGCAAGACCTGTTATTCTATCAACTGCCTTAAGTTTATACAAGAGCAATTTTTAGTACTGTTTGTATGTTCCCCCAATATATTTGGCCTTGTCCAGATTTCCTGCATTAAGAGGTTCAGAGGTACGTGCAAATAAATCGCTTTATAGAATTAAAAATATCCAAACCTCTCAACTGTCCCCAATTTTGGCAAAAAATGTTGCTCACCCCCTAATAATCCCTCCGCAAAATGGCAGTTTTGGAAGAAAATGTGGAGGGTTTATAATTATAAATAACTAATGATCAGAGTTATAGATTACTTTTATCCATGTAGATCAAGTTAACAGTACTAATACTAAAAAGGTGTCCCTTCTTTGGCAGGTTCTCAGCTGTATTGTGTGGCAATTTTATATTTTTGGATCACATTTTTGGTCCGTTTTTCATAAAATTGTGATTTTCTGGCAAATTAGTGGCAAATCCTTAAAGACTAAGGTTAGAAAATAATGGCAAACATTTGAGTTTTAGATTTCATACCCTTCAGACTAATGCAAGACCTACTACTATTCTATTATCTTTCTAAGTTTATAAAAGCAATATTTAAAAACTGTCCTTATTTTTGAGCCTGTGTCCCACTTCTATGTATGACTTTGTCCAGATTTCTTGCTCTGAGGTTGAGAGGTATGAGTGTCGGAGCCATCACCGTCAGCCAAAGACATATCAAATTGTGACATACTTTTTGCACCCTACTCCCCCATGTAGTGACTCTGGATGTGTCCAAGCAAGGCAAGGAGCAGTTATGCAGTGTAAGTGTGCAGAGTATTCCCCCATCCAAGGTAGACGCAAGTACGACAGTGGCTTTTCATCTGTCCTTGATTTTGCAGAATGTTCTGGTTTTCTGTCATATTTTTATACTGTTGATTTATGCTTCTTATTATTTCAAAAATGCATGCTGTCACAGTGCCCTGTTGCTCTGTATTTAAATAGCAATGTTTTAATGACCATCAGGTAAGCTTGTCGGAGATTGTAATATGTAAGTAAGCTTTAATGAGCATACTGTTAAAGAATTACCAACATTGAGAGCCTTTTTGTTGTTGCCATGCAGAGAATATTTACATAACTACTTCCAAAACTCAGCTGTCTTAATTGCTCCAGCAAAGTAACAAACATCTAGGCAGGCTTCTCAGCTGCCTCATTCCCCTTTATTTTGGACATTTCACCTACTGGAATCTAAGGAAGTATGTGTAACTGCAGATGAACCCTTAATAACTTATGTTTTGGCCTTGATAGATGTTTTGTAGTACTCTAGTCTGCCAGGATAGCCAGCAGCCTTAGCTCTCCACCCCCCCGAAACACACTAGCTGCACTCATTTTCCAAGTATTGCCCCAAGGATATTCTAAGTGGCACAAGACCTTAGATTCCTCTGCAAATTTTTATGTTTCTATCTTAACTCTAACCTCTCCCCTTTCACTGTATCTCCTATCTCTTCTAGCCCACTCTAGCTATAACACCTCATTTTCTAATCTCTCCCTCTAGCTTCTCATACCTCACTCCTGCCCAACACCTCAGGTCCTTCTCCCTTCCTACTTATCCCTCTGTAAACCTTCTTTCACTGATTGACTCCAGAACCCCTCTGGACCTCTTTGGTTCTACCCGCTCCGTTCGCCCTGCGGGCTCATTCCGCTCCCCTACCCTACCCCCAAATCCCACCCACCCCCAGTGCATCTAGCTTTATTCCCCCATAGCCACACCCCCTGAAACTCATATCCAATTAAACAATTATTACCAATACCTACCCCTCCCTATCCCCACCCACGTTAACCTCTAATTATCTACCTCACCTATACCACTTAACCATTGGATTCCTTCTCACCCACTCCAATCCCAACTCTATCTTCCACTACCAACTTTATACTTTTATACTTAACTACTCCTACATTAACTTATCTCTCTTGCTTTTATATATATCTTATCTACCACATAACCACTCTACATATCTCACAATCTAACACACTACTTCTACCCAGATACATCCAGTTAATATTTATATAGTATCCACTATATTCAATACTCCGCTACTCTAAGTCCACTGTTCTATTAACTCCTCCTCATTATGCTCTCTAAACACCCCTTCACCTTCCTTTCACTATTACTACTATTCTCTTTATCCTCTTTATATCATCTCTCCCAACCCACAATTTCCACCCACTCCCAACCCTTTCATATAACTAATCCTCACAACACTTCTTTCTCACCCTCATATTCTCTTATTTCCCCCCATTTATATTCCTCAGAAAACCTCCTTCTCTTTCGACACAAACTTATCTCCTATCATGCTAACTTTTCCACCATGACTGTTAGCAAACCCTTCCAATTCACAAAACAACCTAATCTCATCTCCTTGCTAACTACCCACATAAACCATTACATACTACACCTGACAAGCGCTCTCTTATCTGGAGACATCCATCCTAACCCAGGCCCCACCACTACTACTGCTATAAATAAATCCCTATTATTCACTTCCTTAAACTCTCAAAGTGTAGTAAACAAAGTCCCAAACCTACATGCATGGCTCATACACAATAAACCTGACATCCTCACTATTTCAGAAACCTGGCTAAAACCACACATTAGAGACTCTGAAATAGTTCCTCCTAACTACTCCATCATTCGAAAAGACAGACCTCACAAGAAAGGTGGAGGAGTAGCCCTCCTATACACTTCCTCCCTAGTAGTTACCCCATACAACAAACCTACTCCACACTTTAACAATGCTGAACTTCTCCTTACCATGCTACAAATCAATAATCATAAACATATATGTATAGCTTCCCTTTACATCCCCCCAGGGGATAATATCTCCACACTTGAACTCATCCTTTCCTGGCTATCCAGTAACATTAGTAATGAAACCATAATCCTAGGAGATGTTAATATTAACTGGGCCCTTATACAGTTTCCTACAAACCTCACTAACATCAACCTTTACGATTTCTCACAACTGATCACTTTGGTAACCCATCCTGCCAAAAACCCCTCCAATGGGAGTATATTGGATTGGATTCTAGTCTCCCACCCTCACTACTTCAACAACAGTGGCACTCTTCCCGACCCACTTGGTGACCACTTACCCACCTTTACCCACCGGCTTCCCACTATCCTTCAGCAGACTCATAACCACATTACAATCCGTGACCATAAAAACTTCGACCCATTAATCTTTTCAAACTCACTACAAGCAATTAATTGGAACTGTCTAAAAACACTATCTCTTGACGATGCAGTCTCATACTTCAACTCAACTTTCTTAAAATTACTTGACTCCCAAGCTCCTTTACGTTCTAAAAGAATAAAAACTAAATCAGCTCCATGGCTCTCCAAAACTACTCTTGCTATCATGAGACAAAGAGACAAAGTCTGGGGACGCTACCAAAAACACAAGACAGCACCACTCCTTAACGAATATAAAATGCTCTGAAACAAAGCAAAGAAACTCACTACTTCTGATCGTCAAAACTATTTCTCTACACTCCAAAACCAAAATAAAAACAACCCTCAGAAATTTTGGAAAGGGATCTCTACTCTCCTCCACCCCAGTAAACCAGATACTCCTACCCCAGACCCAAATGCTCCAGAACATGAATTAGCCACCCAATTTAATTCTTTCTTTATTGACTCAATCTCTAAATTGACCTCCTCAGTCTCCAACTCCTCTCTACTATCTAATACCCCCTCATCCACCCCCACTATCTCTACTTCTTCACCCTACTCCTCACCCACTAACTCCCCTACCCCCTCTTCTACACAAACTCTATCATCATTTCCATCTCCCCAAAATTTCCCCCCTCCTGACTGCTCCCTCTTCTCATTAAATCCCATACCAACATCAACTATTAAAAAACTCCTTCAGAAATTGAAACCATGTACCAATGCTCCTGATAATATCCCCTCTTACTTTCTCAGTATAGCTGCTGAAACTCTTGCCTACCCCATTAGCATTTTAATTAACCGCTCACTACAAGAATACACAGTTCCCCAAATCTGGAAACAAGCCTTTATTATACCTCTACATAAAGGCGGTAACAATAATAACATTACTAATTTCCGCCCCATAGCCATCCTGTCCCCCATTTCTAAACTCTTAGAAAAATGTGTCCAACTTCAGCTCCTTCCCCACCTCCTAGACAACCATCTTATAACTCCCACACAGCACGGTTTCAGACCCAATCATAGCACCATGACAGCCCTCCTCTCTTTCTTTGAGGTTGTAAATAAAGCCCGTGACTCTGGACAAATTGTTTCCACCTTACTTCTTGACCTCTCCAAAGCCTTTGATACCATCTCACATAGCCTGCTCTTAAACAAACTTTCCAAACTTCACCTATCTTCCTCCTCTTTGAACTGGTTCTCTAGCTACCTATCTAATAGAAGTCAAGCTGTAAAATGGAAAAAAGCTACCTCCTCTTTCCTTAGTATCCCTACAGGAGTTCCCCAAGGCTCCATACTGGGTCCTCTTCTCTTCAATATCTTTATAAATGACTTCCACAAATCAATCCCTTTCTCTAGCATCATCCAATATGCAGATGATTCAACTATTATCTGTTCCGCCTCTTCTATCTCTACACTACAAAAACTTACTCAAGATGCTTTCTCTTCCACAGAGCAATGGATGCTATGTAATCATCTAGCTCTCGATGCTACCAAGAACAAACTAATGTTATTTACCCCTTCTAAAGTCATCCCTCCTGACATGGGTACATTCTCAATTACTACTCAACACAACTCACCTCTTGAAATTGTGTCAGAAACCAAACTACTTGGGGTCCAAATCGATAACCTACTTAAATTTAACTCCCACCTGCAAATTAACTTCAAAAAAACACACCAAAAACTTGGCATGCTTTACAGACAGAATGCCTACCTCACATCTGCCACTAAAATCACTCTCTCAACCTCCTTCCTAATCCCATCCCTTCTATATGGTGCCCCACTACTAACTAATCTTCAGTCCTTGTTAAAAAAACAACTTACTTCCTGCTATAACAAAATTGCAAAATTCGCCACCAGCCAAAAGTCCTCCACCCACCACTGTTTCTCCCTCCATAACCTAAAATGGCTAGAACTTCCCAATCAACTAACTTACACTCAACTAACTCTAGCCCATAAGCTTATTCTCAACCCTTTCCTCTGTCCCTCTCTTTCCTCTGCCTTTAAAATGCACCTACCTAACAGAGTTCTAAGGTCAAATAATCAAAATCTACTCGAAGTACACAAACCAACTCATCCCCAGGCAAAACCTTCTTTCCTTCAGCCTCGCTCGCCTGTGGAACTCCCTACCTCCACTCATCCGCACCACCTCTAACCACTCTGCCTTCAAAAAGTCTCTCCACCTTCATCTAGCTTCACTGTGGGAATGCTCTTGTTCCCACCCCACATAACTAACTCTACTCTACTCCTGTAGCTATGTTATTTGTTCTCTAATCAGTATTAATGTTTTACATTTATTCTATTACTTGTAGGTTTCTTCTTATTGTATTAACTGTTATGACTGCTTTTCTAAATGTGATTAGTTCTACTTTTTCTGTATACATAATATTAATAACTCTCTGTACTAAAATTGTTACTGTTAAATGTTGAAAATACCTTCTGTTGGAGCTTTTCTCCCCAGGACTCCATTGAAAACGGGTTCTTTATGGCCCAATGGACTATCCTGGTAAACCAACGACAATAAATAAATAAATAAAATAAATAAACTAGATAACGTATAAACCTTAGGTATTGAAATGCATATGACAGTATTCGTAATAAAGGACAGGATTACAGCATTTTCAGAAGATCATTACATTTGTTGGAGACTTGCAGTCCTATTTGCAGGCTTTACCCGTAAACTAAACAGAATGCCAATCTATCATGTGTGGTCCATAACTTGTGCATTAATCCTTTAAGCAATTTATCTTGAGCTTGTTTCTTGTTTGCTGTTCATTTTTTACTTTGATCATGTCTTCCCTATGAAGCAAGTAGATAGTTGTTGTCAGGCAGCAGGTCATTTTTGGATAAGAAACATTTTTACAAATGGGGGTATCACAGAGATTGCTACTTTCAGCATGTTACTTGGTAATTTTAAAAAGCTGAATATAAATTATAATTAGAACTGCATAGCAAGGAAAAGTGGTTTGAGTTGAGTGCTGCTTGTTTTTGTATACTTGATTTTGACTGGCATTCCAGTAATGTATTTAAAAAGTAATTTATTTTTCATGCCTCACAACCTTTGTGTTTCCATCTAGATATTAAGTAAGCTGTCATGTAGCCAATGCATTGAAATATTTTTTCTTCTACACTTTATTTTGTCTTGATTGGACTCTCGTAATGATAGTTTGGCACCCAGGGCAGTGTATTTAATTAAAGTTCCAGTTGTTGTGGTTTTAAGCATAGCTCCACCCCTTTCTAGTTGGTCACACCCCTCCCCATTGGCCCCACCCATTCAGCTGTCTACTGCAGCCCCCCTTTAATTTGAAGTCACCAGCCGCCACTGTTGACTAACAAAGAGTATAAAAAAGGCTAAAAAAACAGATGCTATAGCAAAAAAAGAATGCATCAGAGGAACCCTGCTAGCTCCTGGAAAGTGAGTTATCATATGGAACAAAGAAAGTCCATTAGGTGGAAAGGCAAAGAAATAAAGAATGTAATAATCATCACAATTCATAAGGAATGCCAGCAACAAAACATTCATCGACACACAGGATATGAAAGGCCAATGGAAGGAGTACTTCAAAGAGTTTCTGAATGAAGAAAACCTCACAGAAACTATAACAACCCATACACAGTCTGTAATGAAAGAGGAAGAAAAACCCATTCTAGAAGAAGTAAGAACAGCACTAAGGAAAATGAAGTCTGGGAAAGCAGCAGGCTTAGATGAGGTCATGGCAGATATGATTAAGATGTTGGGTGAGTTGAGTTAGTGGAAAAATGGTTTGTGAGGGTATTCATAGCAGTATAGAGTGAAAGCATATTCCAGATGACTAGAGAATAAGCATACTAGTGCCAGTGTACAAGAAGAACAGGACAGACAGATCCGGATCATGGTGAAATAGGGCACTAGGCAGAATATTGGCTTGGATCCCCCCATGTGTAGCAGCCCCCCATTATTACAGTGCCCCAATATTTGTCTATTTCCCTCCAGTTACCATACATTTTGTTTAAAACATTAAATTCAACAAACTACAGTCCACTGGCCAGATGCTTCAGAAGTTCATATAATAATGGATGAAAGCACTTATTGTTGTTCTTAATTACAGTTTTTGCTTTATTTATGTAATAAATGGTTGCAATTTTATTATACTTTACGGTTTCCTTGGGCCATGGCTTGTTGGATTTATTGTTGGTCCTTTGGAACATTTCTCAGTTTTATTGTTCAAACATGTCAGTGTGCAGGTTACCTTCAGTTTACTGACAATGCACTTCCCCGAAACCCAGTTTACTTACATGTCAAATCACCAACATTCTCAAAGACGATGTTTCCCAAAAGGCAAGTAAGCACTTGGCCATCCTGACAGAAGAACTACCTGAAGAAAACAAACCCACCGACGTGGGGGGCTATGCCCCCCACACACCCCTTACTAAATAAACCAACTCAGAGAATGCACTACTGCGGGGGTAAGGGGCAAAATTCAAGTAGATGGCCAAGTGTTCACTAACCGTGCAGGTAATGTCAGCTTTGGAAATGTCGGTAATTTGACATGTCGGGTGAATGCGTGTCGAAGAAGTGGACTGTCAGTAAACTGAAGGTAACCCCAGTGTGCATACCATTTTATTCTTTACTTCTACAATTATTACAGATATTTGGATTCAATTTAAAACTTTTATTTCAATTTTTATAGTACAAACAGATAGCCATTTGCTAAATAAAACAATACAGTCTCAAAATGAAAACAGACTTAACATGAGCAACAGTAAACTTCTCTGCCCTTGAAACTCACATTCACTTAAATTGCATTGAAACCAACACTCAAAGAAAATGCATCTGGCCAGTGGTGGACTAAGTTTACTTTTGGGCTGTTTTCAAACCACAGGCCCCTTGCATACATTTTTGGGCCATGCATGGGTTTTTTGATTCACCTTCCTGAATGTATTAAATTATATTCCTTGTATAATACAGCATTTTTCCAGTAAGCAATAAAACAAAACATATGAACCAATAATGACAAAACCTCCCATTTCAGAACATTTATTTCAACCATAAAAGGCCACTCAAGCTTCTGTCCTTACAGTCCAGCAATATCAATCAATATGCACAATCTCTGCAGAAGTAAAAGTCATCTGAATATTTCTACATTTATCAGTAACTAATAAACTGGTTGCTGCTGGCAAACAACTTTACATTTCACTGTTTCATCTACAAATTCAGTGCCTGCTGCCCTTGAATAATACATTGCCTATGTTACAAACAAAATGGTAAACTGGTAAGACTGCAATAGGGAATGGTTGGCAAAGCAACAACAGGTTTGATAATACTAGGCATGTCATCCAAAGTAAGACACACTCAGGAGTGCAGCACCCCACCCCCTTAAAATACACGGCAGTATCAGCAATCAATCCGCAGTGTGGTAGTAGAACCAACAGCCTTCTTCATCAAATGCAGTGATGTTACCTGTTGTGCTACTAACATTGCTTTTGCACTCATTAGCACAAAAACTGATGGCCATTTGCTAAACAAAACAGTTGCACATTGAGAACAGATTTAGCATGAGCAACAGTAAACTTCTCTTCCCTTGAAGTACATATTCCTTGAAAATACACTGAAACTTACATTCCTTAAAAATGCTCTGAAAGTCACAATTCCTTGAAAATGCTTTATTTATTGACATTTGTTTACCTGGAAAGTCTGAGTGGGTAATAAATACCCATTTTCAGAGGAGACCTGGGAAAAAAAACACCAGATAGTTAAATAACATCAAATAAAACACCTGTACAAATGTAACTGAAAAAAGCATATATACATTCATCTTGATAGTTCAATACATAGGATACAATAAAGCATGAGGAAACACCATTGATGAAAAATGAAATGAAATGAAAAGATGACAATTAAATATGACAATCAGTATATACAAAAGTATCAGAAGTATATTCTACCATGCTATGAAATAAAATAAAAGATACAAGTCCACCCTAAGAATAGTGAGTGGGCATATGTTGAAAGGTATAAATAGACAGTATGAAAGGTTAGTTAGTAAGAATGTAAAGTATTTGATAATATACATAGATCATACAGGTGAGGTGCATGGGCTTAGCCATGAGTTAGTGAAAAATTCTTTGAGACAGAATTTAAATACACTGAGACTAGCTATAGTTCTGATTGAGTAGAGTTTCACAGCTTGGATGGGCAGTGTGAGTATTAACTTTGCCTCATACTTTTTTTTAGGTTAATAGATTTCGAGCAGTTTTTTGTCTTGAGAGTACAGAGAGCAATTTGAGAGACAGTGATAAAGTACTGAGGAGATATCAGGGCAGATAGAGGGATTATATAGTATTTTATGGATTAGAAGAGGTCCTGTTGGGCAAGTTGATGTGGGTGTTCTAACCCAGTGAGAGCGTGTAATGCACAGCAGTGATAAGCTTTATGTAGCAGGTTTGCTGCAAATTTAACTATCTTATTATTGCATTGCTCCAGTTGAGATATAAGAGAGAGATTTGAATGTTAGTCAAAACAGGTGAGCTATAGAGAAGACAGGGTAAAAGATAAGTGTTAGCTCGGCTGATTCTTCTAGAAGGAGTAAGGAATTGTTTTGATTTATATAACAGACTTAGCTTTCGATGAGTTATTTTATAAAGTTTTTTATGTGAAGCTCAAACTTTAAGTTGTCATCTATGATGATTTCAAGCTGTATGGTATGGGTAACTACTTCAATAGCTGTATTGTTTAAAATGTAATGTGGGAGTTATTTTAGCATTGGTATTGGACTTTGGACAAAATAGTAGCTGTTTAGTCTTTTTAGGATTAAATAAAAGTTTGTTTTGATGTAGCCACAGTTTGAATGAGTTGAAGGCATTTTGTGTCATGGATTGCAGTTGTAGTGGCCTGTCAGATGAGCAAATAAGAGTTGAGTTATCCGCATACTGAATACGGAAAGCTTATTGAGAGGAGGTATATATGTTGTTGATAAAAATGTTAAACAGCGGACCAAGAATAGAGCCTTGAAATATCTGTTTTAACTAGGAGAAAAAGAAAGAAAGAAGAGATGCATTTGACGAATTGACATATTTCAGATAGATAGTAAGAAAATCATTGAAGAGTTGGTTTGGAGAGACCCATTTAGGGCATTTGAGACAGATGCTTTTTCATGTGACACTATGTCAAAGGATTTTGACAGAGCTAGAAAAACATAAGAGATAAACTTTCCTTGGTCTCTAGCCTTAGCAATGGTGTCCAAAAAGTTGAGGAGAGCTGTAGTGATGCTATGGCCTAGTCAGAAACCATGTTGTATTGGAGTTAGGAGATCATTTTTGCAAGAGGTACTGAAGGAGTTGCTTATGTATACACTTTGCCAGGATCTTAGAAAGAGGTGGCTAGATGGCATTGGCCTGAAGTTAGAGATTTCAGAGGAGATACTCTCTTTATGGAGGGGAAAAATGAAGATTTTTCTTTCCACTTGGGAGGGGCATGACAGTTTTGAATAGATCTGTTAATGAGAAATGAGACTGGGTATACTATAGAATCTGCAGTGAGCTTAAGGAACTCAGCAGGGAAATCATCAGCAAAATGAGAATAGGTTTATGTTTCTTTAGTAACTGTTTAGCATATGATGTGAAGGCAGGTTGGATATTGAAGCATGGATGTCAGGACTAGTAGAGTTTTGAGGTAGATTAAATGGTTGGAGAGAACTGAAGTTAAAGGAGGTTATGACATAGATGAAGAAAGTGTTAAATTTGGTAGCTGTTTCTGAGGGGGATAAGTCCTGATAGGGGTTTGGTGAGGGAAGAGAGCCAGGTGAATAATTTTCTTAATTCAGCTTCAGTATTTCTTTGGATTTTTTATGATTATCTTGTGGGTCAGTGTAATTATTTTTTTGTCTAGTTGAATTTGCTTCTTGGTGAGGTTGTGCAACTCCTTGTATAGCTGTAGGGTTTGAGGGGTTTTGTCTTTGTGTCATTGTTTCCACGCTTTTTCACATTTTGAATGAGAATTCTTGTAGAATAAGACAGCCAGGGAGGTTGAGTGTCTTTTACTCTTTTATTTCTGATAGGGGCAAGGTTATTTAAAGCATTCATGAATATATTGTTGAATTTGTTGACAGCTTTTTCTAGGAGCAAAGTTTTTTGAGTGGAGACCAGCTGACAGATTTAGTATATTATTCAGTGTATCAGGATGAATGTTAGAAAGATTTTGGGTAGTTCTGTATTGATGTTTTTAGCTGGTGGGTAATTTCTCTACTGGTGAATATAGGGTGATGATCACTAAGGGAATTGGGTAAAACCCCTAAGATAGCATACTTGTTGAGGTCAGAGACAAGAATCCAGCCAAAGATAGAATTTTTATGATTTTTATTTATTGAGTTGAGTAGGGGAAGAGATGAGCTATTTGAGTCCAAGCAAATTAAGACTAGTATTTGGGGTATTAGTTGTCACAGATAACCAGTCAATGTTAACATCATCTAAGATAATGGTTTCAGTAGTAATATTTGTAGTTGTCCAGCAAATAAATGTTCCTAATATTTTATGTATTTATTATTTATTTATATTTGTTTACCTAGTGGTACATAGGGTGCAACTATGTAAAGCTTCTTACTGTATTAACATTGAGAAGAGTGAGAGAGAGAGACAGAGAGAGAGAGAGTTAAGGATTTCTGTATTTTGGAAGGTCAGTATGTTAGTTCTGAGGTGGGGTGAGAAAGTTAGACAGTTATTATATAGAACTACAATGCCTTCCCCTTTTTTTCTGTAGCCTGTCTCACTGGATTATATTACAGCCAGGGGACAGAATTTCAGAATCTTTTATATGAAGTTTTAGCCATGTTTCAGTAATGAGAGTAATATATGGTGAGTATTGAAGAAACCATGCTTGTAGGTCTGTAATTTTGTTTGGAATATTAAAAATGTTAATGGAAATAAGGAAAAGTTTGTCGGTCTTGTATAGAAGTTAGGGGAGAAGATGGTGGAATGGATGAGGCTGAGGGGCTGGGGTTGTGAAGGATATCACTACAAAGAGTGATTTTAGAGAAAAGAGGATTAGGATTAGCTAGTTTTTTTTAAATAATGTATATGAATTTATTCCAGGTTATGCTGAAGTGAACTGAATGCTTAGATGTTTTGTATTTGAAAAGGTGTATTGGTTGGACATCAAATAAATTTGAGGAAATATATATGAGGGAGAGTTTAGCCTGAGTATAGGTAGAGTGTCTGGTAGTATAAGAGTAAGTGAGAGAGTACCATGGCAGGTAGTAAGGTGACATAAATGAACAGTAGAGGCATGAAGATGCAAAAGGATAACATGGTAGATAGAGAGGACTATGGAGTAGTCCAGGGAGATGATAGATGAGTGAAAAGAAAAAAGATGTTAAAGGAGAAGGGAGAAAGATGATGGGAAATATAGAGAGAGCAGAAATGACTTGCTGGAGATTCCAGGCAGGGTGGTCCTTTATTATGGAGATGGAGAAAGGTTACGGTATTTATAAAGCATAGTCACTTATTGAAATGCAGAATATACAATGGTGTGATAAGGTGAAATTGTGAATTAAAGGAAGCATTAGGAGAATGATTAAGTGGGTAATGAGTATAATAAAAGGTTTGTGGGTATTATGTTTTCTGTCAATATTATGAAAGACAGGATAATATTGAAGAATGACTTGCTGAGGAGGAAAAAGTGAATATTATAAAAGTGGTAAAAATGAGAATAAAATATAGATTATAAAGTCAGAACACTACAGTAGAGTAAATTAAGTGAGGATGTAGACTAGAATAAGTGTGAGGGATGGTGACATACGGTTGTAAGGGTCTTGTGTGAATGCTATCAGATAATGAGGTACAGCAAGGACTGGTGAGCTTAGTAGGAACAGGAGAAAATAGGAACGGGAGGACGTATGTTCAATATAAATTTAGGTAAGGAGGGGTGTGGGTGGAAACTGGGGTTAGGGTAGGGGAGTGCAGTGAGCCCAAGCATAGTGAGAGTGAATGGAGCAGGTTAGAACCCCTGACAGATGCAAGTATTACTACAAGAAAAAACAATCAGTGGCAAAGGAGGTAAAGGAAGGTTTAAACAGCAGTGTGAGTTCTTTTGCTAAAATAATGTGAGTAACTCAACAGGACAGTGCAGCAGAGAAAGTTTTAAAAAGTTTCTCATAGGTAAGCATTCCATACATTAAAGCCAGGGCAAGCTGCTCATACGCAAGAAAGCCAAATGTATTAAAGTAAAATGTCTTTAGCAAGTTTGAAGTACATTAACATATGACATGTATGTCTGCTTTAGCAGTAGCAATGGCTGCAAGTTCAGTAGTGCAAATCATTTTAACAACTTATCTAATGACACTGCTATATACTGTCAATACTGAAAATGTTTTTGCAGGCTAAAAATCCACCTAGCAGAACAGAGATAATTTTATTCAGAATGATAGGGGAAACCAAAGACTTTCAAGACTGGCTGGAAGGGGCAATCTTGCAAGCCTAATGGCAGTCTTAGAGACTGTCAACACTGAAAAATATTTTTTGCATGCTAAACATCCCATTTAATAGAATATAAATAATTTTATGCAGAAAGATGGGGAAACTGATGACTTTTGAGACTGGTTGAAGGGGGAAACCTTGCAAGCCTTGAGCAGTTCTGTTCCTGTTTGTGTAGCGGTGGTGAGAGAGCTGTATTGACTTGAACTGAAACTCACATTCTTTGAAAATGCACCCCTGTTGACAAAGTGAGTAGTCTGATAGTTGGTGTACAGGATTCAGGCTCTTGTTGCCTGTAACCAAGGTACAGGGTTTGAGCCTGAGCAAGTTAATTAACTAACCTGCCACCATTAAATAGGGAATTATACACACACACGCACACACACACACACACACACACACACACACACACACACACACACACACACACACACCACACACCACACACCACACACCACATACACACACACATACACATACACACAAACACCCTACCAAAGTTCTCTCTCATGGCAGCAAGTTCTGTAGCCTTTCCCAATTCCAATGTTTAAATCCAAGTTTCCGTGTGTGTGTGTGTGTGTGTGTGTGTGTGTGTATGTGTGTGTGTCATACAAAAGAGGTATGCACAGAAGCAGAGTGCATCAAGACCTTGCACGCATGCACTGCACCTTAAAGAAGAAATTTTATTTTTTATTGTTTAATTAAAAGTAGTGGCAGCCCCCCCCCCCCCCCCAGCCAGCAGGCCTCCCCCCAGGCAGCAGGCCCTAGGCAACTGTCTAGGTTGCTGAGTGTAGGATCCACCTCTGGGGACAGTCACAACTGTTGGTAGTACAAGTTCTTGAGAGGATGATTGATAAATAAATATGCAGAGTAGTAGAAAGTGAGATGGAAGATGAGCAGTATGGACTTAGATGAGGATGCAGTACAACCAACCCAATGTTTGCAGTGAGATAGATAGATAGATAGATAGATAGATAGATAGATAGATAGATAGATAGATCAGAAGAAATTAGAGATGAAGAAAGAGTCCATCTAGACATTCGTACTCTTGGAGAAAGCATATGTCAAGGTCCCAAGAAATCTGATTTGGGCAGTTGTTAGAAAAATATGTACTTAAACATATACAGAATGTTAGGAAAATATGTGCTTAGACATATAAACTATTAGAAGAATATGTACTCAGACATATATGTAGTGCAAAGTTTAGAAACAGTATAATATGTAATGCATTTAATTCTATTTTACTAGAATGGCAGTAGAAATAATCTTGCATGTAATTGCTTGAAGCCTAGCTGTAGTGTAATCAAAACATTGACCCTGACAGTAGCCAGCTCAGCAGGCTTATGTCTTTCAGCATTATTATCTGCAGAGTTAGAGAGAAATTAATATGTATGCATGTGTATCTTTCTTCCTTCCACCGAGAAGGATGGCCTTGTGAACACTATCTGAGATAGTGTGCAGCTGGCAGCCAGAGAGACAAAGGGGCGTATTAAGAAAAGACTTGACCATTGTGTTCGAACTAATCTAAGATCCTTGAAAAAGTAACATCTACAGGAAGACGTTATGATGGACCAGGTGCCTCGCAAGGCTGTGTTATTCTCATGGGAAAGTTTCTAAAAACATTACCTAAGCATCTTCTTATGAATGAAGTATTATGGACTATAGTGATGTAAATGCCCTGTGACTGACCACGTCAGTAAGGTGGGCAAAAGCTGATTGCAAATAGTATATAATTGAGAGTATTTCCTGAATGTAATTAGTCAAAACTCTATACTGTTTCTGTATAGTTTTTTGCCTCCTAATGTACATTAGTAAAGCAATATTGTTTGAACCTGAGCATCCTGTGTTATTGACTGTCATTTTGAAAAGCCTAATGATTTTTACAGTTTGATTCTAACAATTTATTTGACATTTTGGTCCTTCAAGCTGGAATTCCCTTGGTAAGCTGCAGGTCAGAGTGCATGAGTGGTAACAAATCTGCGCAGGGGAAGCTGCCAAAACAAATGGTTCTTCTTGAGTGAAAAGACCTCCGACTGAATTGTTGTGTGCAAAGAGGCTGTCCACTTTCTGATCTGTGGCTGAAAAGCGGAAAACTGGATCCCAAGAAGAAAGCGAACAGTCATAAACGGGAGGCTCAGGTAAGGAGAGTTTCCCTCTTTGTCTTTGTTTTAGATCAGGGACCAGGTTACACTGTGCTATTGCTAAGGTTTGTGATAGCAGGGAGAGAGAGAGTTGAAGTATTGTATCTTGAGTCATAGATCAAGAAATAACAAAGCAAAGTAAACAGTCATTCTAGACACTACTGTGGATATGGGGAAATAAGATACCACTTGGTACAAGAGAAGGGTTACGTAACAGTCTTTTTAAGACATGGGAAATCAGTGCACTAAAAGATCGCGAGATCCGCCTTTGACGGATGATGCGAAATACATGCAAATGCAGAGAGCAGATAATGTGAGATATTTTGCAAAATGGGTTAATAAATATGGATTTGATGGTAAATTAGACAAAATTTCGTTAGTGAAACTTTTGAAACAGTTAAAATCTGACGCGGAGGGTCAGGCAAAAAAACAGCGACAGTTGGGTATTCCTCAAGCACACAGGTGGATTGAGGAAGTAAACCGAAGGGAACAGAAGTTTAAAAATGCGAAAGCATTATTCTTAGATAAAGAAGATAATAATATAGTAGTAGCGATGGCCCCTCCCCCTCCGCCACCACCGATACTTTACCCAGGGTATGAAGCGGGAGGACAGGCTGGTCCCCCCCCACGATATCCTGAGGCAACAGGGGCATTTAAACAACCATTTGTAAGAGAACCTATTGAGACTAGGTCCCGGACACATAAAACACTTAGGGACACTCAAGTGAGGGACTCACTAGAAGAGAGTGAGGAAATCTGTCCATTACTTGAAGTACCGAACCCTCAGGCAGGACAGGAAGGCCAGGATCCAACCCTTTTAGTATATAGACCATGGACACCGGAGGATATCCGGAAGGCCACAGAGGGGATTCCCCATCCAAAAATTAATCATGAAAAGTTTATATAAGATTTACAAGGTATGCGATTGAGTTACCACTTGAATGGGGAAGAAGTAGAAAGTTATTAGACAAATTATTGGCCCTGACTGGCACATGGTTTGTGGCAACTGGAATGCGCATGACGCGCAACTTAAGCCCCTCCTACATAGTGACGCAGAGTTAGACACTAGGTTGAAGGGTCTTACGGACCGAATTACTGAAAAATGGAAACCTAGAGCAGATTGGACCTGTATTAATCAATGTATACAACAGGACAATGAATCTGTGGATGGGTATTTTGGTAGATTATTAGAATGTTTTAATAACCATAGCGGTATGCCTATTCCCGAAAATCAGAAATATGATAGCTCATATGAACAACAGTTAAAAAATGCATTTTTAAAAGGATGCATTGCTCCTATCAGTAGCTTTATTACAAAGCATATGATAGATCATCGAACAAGTAGGCTACAAGCCTTACTAGAGTATGCTAGGCATGCTGAAAGACACTTTAACAGTAAGAAGAAAAAGAAGACGCAGGTCTTCACAGCTGAAGACGGAGCAGAAGTCTTCGTAGTACAGTCAGGTAAAAAGGGGAAGAAAAACGTTCAGAGCAATAAACGCTCTGACAGAGACTCAGAGGTTTTGAGGAGAGGAAAAGAAAGGTGAGTGCTTCAAGTGGGGGAAGAAAGGACATTTAGCAAGGGACTGCAGATCGAATAAAAAAACGACTGTAGAAGGGAAGGACAAGAGTGATGAGGATTGACTATATGATAGTCATAACGTTCGACAGTCATCAGGAGAGAGTAATGAGCAGGGAGAAAACATAAACACAGTAGTAGGAATAGAGGAAGTGCAAGTAGATAATGAGGAAAGTGAAGTTTTAGATTTAGCCTTATTGAGCTTAGAGCTCTATTTGGCGGACACGAAACCGGAAGTTACGCTTCTGGTGGAAGGGAGGGAAGTGAAATTTTTGTGTGATTCAGGGGCATCACGGACTTTGATACATCCTTCAAAGTTACGGAACACTCTGAATCACCTGATTATATATTAGTGAAAGCAGCAAACGGACAGCTATACAGGGAACCACTTTCCCATGATATAGCAATAACTGACCCTATTTCAGGTATGACCCAGAGAAGTAAGATAGTACTTTCTACCAAATGTCCAGTGAATTTACTGGGAAGAGACCTTATGCAGTTTTTTGGCATAGCAGTAGTTCCTACCATGAAAGGTATGGAGGCACAAAGACAAATGGATACTTTTGTGATGCGATCGGAGGGTGAAGCCTACTATTGGTACAGCCAGGACCTAGTTACGACTGTTCCAGGGGCAGTAACCGAAGAACTGATGAATGTAGCCATCAGTAAGGTACCCTCCCTTCACATTGATCAACAGCATTTATTACATTGTACTCTGTACTATTGTAGTACACCAGGACCTGATAAAGAATATGAGGAGAAATTGTTCAGAAATCCTGCAAATAGGTTAGTATTACGAACCCTGTACTGGGATACTGAAGGTAATAGTGTGGTGAGTTGTTCATTACCCCAGGAATTCACGGGACTGTATAAGTCCAACTGGCTACCGCATGTCAGCCTAACCAAACATAAAAATGCCAGATGGGTAGATCTGGGTGAAAAAGTGACAAGATGGGAAAGGCAAACCGACTTAGAGTTGTCAGAACAAGGAATACAAAAGCAAAAACTGAATTGGTTAACGCAAGCACGTCCAGCTGTTCACTTACAACAAAGTGAGGGCAGCTGATTGATGTTCCTACTGGAAGAGGACGAAAAAGCTTTGTGTGATATACCAAGCACTCTTTGGTCAACAGGGAAATCAGATGTAGGGCTTATTCGGACAGCAGGTCCAGTAACTATCACACCAAAGTCAGCATTTAGACCACAAAAGAAACAATACCCTTTGAGAAAAGATGCAGAGCAGGGAATTAAGCCTATAATAGCAGCATTACTTAAGAAAGGAGTACTGGTAGAATCTTTGGATTCACCATGTAATACCCCTCTATTTCCTGTTAGGAAAGCAAACAGGGAATGGCGGATGGTACAGGATTTACAAGCTGTAAATGATGCAGTAATACCTAGGGCACCTACGGTGCCAGACCCACACTTTATTGAATGATTTGAAACCAGAACAGAAGTATTTTACCGTGGTAGATATAAGCAATGCTTTCTTTTCAATACCTATACATCCAGATAGTCAGTATTGGTTTGCTTTTACATTTCAGGGAAACAGATATACCTATACTCGACTACCACAGGGATACTGTGAAAGTCCAACAATATTCGCACAAGAGATGGCTAGCAACCTGGCGGGATTTACTCCGCCAGGGGGCAGTCAAGTTCTACTTTATGTGGATGACATCCTGCTTGCGGCCCCTACCCAGCAGCAGTGTAGGGAAGATACAATAGCATTATTGAGGTTTTTAGCAGAACAGGGACATAAAGTAAACAAGCATAAATTGCAACTTTGGAAAACACAGGTCAAGTACCTGGGATATATGATATCCAAGGGGGGTAGAACATTAGATGAAGACAGAAAGATAGCAATCTTACAAACACCCAAGCCAACTACCAAGAAGGAAATGATGTCCTTCCTGGGGACGACTAACTTTTGTCGAAGTTGGATACCAAACTATGCTGAGGAGTCGGCTCCATTGGCTGATTTAATATTTAAAACACCTATGGCAGCACAAGATATACTACATTGGACTCCAGTGGCAGAAGCAGCCTTCTGCAGGCTAAAACAATTGATAGCTTCATCATCAGTGTTGGGGCTTCCGAATTATCATAAGAGATTTTTTCAGACTGTAGATTGTAAGCAGGGGTACATGACGTCAGTTCTGACGCAACAGCATGGGAATAAGCAACGCCCCATAGCTTACTATTCATCACAGTTGGACCCAGTGGCACGATCGTTGCCACATTGTGTACAGGCAGTTGTTGCAGCTGCCATGGCAGTACAGGCTTCGGCCTCAATGGTATTATTTCACCCTCTTACCTTGAGGGTGCCTCATGCAGTTGCGATAATTTTACTGCAAGAGAAAATTGCATTTTTGTCTCCGGCTAGACATCTTTCTTGTATGACCATACTGCTGAGTCAACCACACATGGTGATTGAACGTTGTACGACATTAAATCCATCAACGTTGCTTCCGACTCCTGTGGATGGAACACCACACAGTTGCCTACGGGAAATGGAGCAAATAACTTTACCCCGACAGGATCTTACTGATATACCTTTAGCTGATGCAGAGGTAACATTTTATGTGGACGGATCTTGTAGGAAGGGTCCTACAGGGAAAAATCTAGTAGGTTATGCAGTGGTTACTGATGTTGAGATTGTAGAAGCCCAACCCCTGCAACCTAACTTGTCTGCTCAAGCAGCAGAATTGATAGCTTTGACACGAGCTTGCACTCTAGCAAAGGACAGATGTGTGAACATATATACTGATAGTCAATATGCCTTCTCCACAGTGCATGTTTTTGCGCAGCAGTGGAAGAATAGGGGAATGATAACATCCACTGGTAAACCGATCAATCATGCGCAACTAATCTTGAATTTATTAGACTCTATTCAGTTACCTACTAGAGTAGCTATTTGTAAATGTGCAGCTCATACAAAACAACAGGATAAGATTTCAAAAGGCAATGCGCGAGCTGATGCAGCTGCGAAGCAGGCAGCCTCAGACTCAGAAACTTTATTTCTGAATGAGGAGTTACAACCCTCCGAGATTTTAGATTTAGAAATGTTAAAGACAATGCAAACATTAGCTACAAAAACAGAAAAACAGAAATGGGTAAAACGAGGAGCAATCCTTGAAGACGGATTGTATATCTCCAAAGAGAGAAAGCCGATATTACCATCTAATTTGTTTAGGTATGCGGCTTTGTTGAGCCATGGGCAGAGCCATGTCTCAACAGGGGGGATGGTACAGCTAGTTAATAGAATATTCCAAACATATGGATTCACAAACTACACACAAAAATTTTGTGCAGCATGCCATATTTGTAGTAAACATCATGCGCAGGGAGCATTTAAACCGAAGCGAGGGAGTTTCCCTACACCACCATATCCGTTCCATACTATTTGTATGGATTTTATAGAACTGAATAAATGTGAAGGAAAGAAATACTGTTTAGTGATCATAGATATGTTTTCAAAATGGGTAGAAGCTTTTCCAACCAGGAATCCGGATGCTGCAACAGTGGCAAAGGCCTTAGTAAAGGAAATCATTCCTAGATTTGGCATACCGGAGAATTTATAGTGATAATGGAACACATTTTGTCAACCAGACAATCCAACAACTTGGGAGGTTCTTGAGATTTCTTTGAAGAACCATTGTGCTTATCACCCCCAGTCAGCAGGACTGGTGGAGAGGTACAATGGGATTTTGAAAAATAAGTTAAGGAAATTGATGAGTGAGACTCAGAAAAATTGGATTTGCTGTCTACCTCTAGCACTGCTGAGCATGAGAACAGTTCCAAATGCAAAGGGTTTGACCCCCTTTGAAGTAGTATTCGGAAGAGCATATTATGTGCCACAGTGGAAAGCCCTCATGCCTGCAGAGCTGGAAGCCGATAGCTCATTAGCCAGTTATATGAAAAGATTGTTAACAAATAAGACTGTTTTGCAGTTGAACTCTTTTTCAGATAAAGAAGAAACAAAACCGGAAGTCGTGCTGACCCCGGGGTCCTGGATTTGGCTGAAGGTTATAAAACAGAAAAATTGGACAAGTCCAAAGTGGGAAGGTCCATACCAGGTACTGTTGGCAACGCCTACTGCAGTAAAAGTTGCTGAGAGATCATCCTGGGTTCATCTGACGCATTGTAAACCGCTCAAGGAATTTAAGTTAGATAAACATTTTGTAGCTGATAAACCACAGAAACAGGATGACCAGGGGCAGAGTGTATAAAAATGCAAAACAACCCCAAAGACATTGGGTTACTGTCCTGCTGATCATACACTTATTAACCATGTTGGTAGTGACTTTTCTTTTGTTGGGGGTTTTCCTGCAAATAACTGCACAAATAAAAGTGATGAAACGTGATGGACTGGCCACAGATTGGCATCCAAACTTTAACACGTACCTAGCTATGAAACGTGTGTATGTAGAGACTATGAACATTTCAAATTGTTGGGTTTGTACAGCCATACCTACAGCATATGGAGGACTTTTGATGTCCGCTGTCCCTTTGGGGATAAATGAGACTTGGGAGAATTTACTTTTTGATACAGGTTCTGTGAGATCACAGGACAAAGTGGCATTGTATTTACCTGTTACACAAAAGGGAATTGTTTGTTTTTACAAAAATGATACACTCCAAGTTGGTTGGAGTAATTGCAACATAACTGTGTCCTATAAATGTTATATAAAAGCAAAAGATCAAAGTATTAGTTGTAGTACGAATTACGATTCGTATTTGAGCTCAATGAAAACAACACTGAAAGATGTACAGAAAAATCCTGAATTGTATAAACAATTGTCTGTTATAGACAGGAAAATGTTTCATCCAGAGTTAACCCGCATCAGTACTAAAGTAGAAAATTGTTATTTTGTTTGTGGAAAAAAAGCATATAAGTGGTTACCTGAGAATTGGTCCGGCAGTTGTTTTTTGGGTTATCTGGTTCCAGCAATAAGACATACTGCAGAATTGCCTCTGGGTAAGATACGGAATGTGAGAGATATAGCTCAGAAAACGGGGAACTCAGTCAAGAAACCTGCTAATCCAGTGGGTAAAATTGAAGCTGATTGGAAAGATCATTCATCCGTAAAAGATAAAGAGAAATTAACTCATATGGACTTGAGTGACAGTGTTATATCCTGGGCTGGAATATTCCCAGCCTACGGAGCAGTCAAATCGATCTGGGAACTGAGAAAATTGTCGAAACTTCTCGAAGTAATGAGTAATGCGACCTTTTCTGCTCTCGAACTTGTAACTGATGAACTGAATGCAATAAGAACTGTTGTGTTACAGAACCGAATGGCTCTTGACTTCACCCTAGCGGCGAGAGGTGGTACTTGCGCGCTTATCAAAGAAGAATGCTGTGCGTACATCCCAGACAATGAGCACGAAATCAATGATCACCTAGAGGTAATTCAGCAGGTATCAGCAATGGCGGAACCAGGCCCAAACCCACTGACGAACTTTTTCCAGAATCTTTTTGGGGGGTGGGGTTCAATCCTAATGAATATTTTGATAGCTATTTGTGTAGTTTTGCTCATATTGGGAGCATGTGTTTGTTGCGGGATACCTTGTGTGAAAAGATTAGTTAGAGATTTTGTTGACGTATCCGTAACTGAAACCATGTATCAAGACTTGGAGTTAAATCTGTTATTACCAAATGAAATTCTTTCTGAAATATAAAACAAATGACTTGCCTAGTTAAAAGTCCCAGATGGGGAAGAGACTAGGGAATGAAATAATGTTGTTTATGTTTCTGAATAGAATGAAAAGCATTAAAAGGAGGGAGAATGTTAGAAAAATATGTACTTAAACATATACAGAATGTTAGGAAAATATGTGTTTAGACATATAAACTATTAGAAGAATATGTACTCAGACATATATGTAATGCAAAGTTTAGAAACAGTATAATATGTAATGCATTTAATTCTATTTTACTAGAATGGCAGTAGAAATGATCTTGCATGTAATTGCTTGAAGCCTAGCTGTAGTGTAATCAAAACATTGACCCTGACAGTAGCCAGCTCAGCAGGCTTATGTCTTTCAGCATTATTATCTGCAGAGTTAGAGAGAAATTAATATGTATGCATGTGTATCTTTCTTCCTTCCACCGAGAAGGATGGCCTTGTGAACACTATCTGAGATAGTGTGCAGCTGGCAGCCAGAGAGACAAAGGGACGTATTAAGAAAAGACTTGACCATTGTGTTCGAACTAATCTAAGATCCTTGAAAAAGTAACATCTACAGGAAGACGTTATGATGGACCAGGTGCCTCGCAAGGCTGTGTTATTCTCATGGGAAAGTTTCTAAAAACATTACCTAAGCATCTTCTTATGAATGAAGTATTATGGACTATAGTGATGTAAATGCCCTGTGACTGACCACGTCAGTAAGGTGGGCAAAAGCTGATTGCAAATAGTATATAATTGAGAGTATTTCCTGAATGTAATTAGTCAAAACTCTATACTGTTTCTGTATAGTTTTTTGCCTCCTAATGTACATTAGTAAAGCAATATTGTTTGAACCTGAGCATCCTGTGTTATTGACTGTCATTTTGAAAAGCCTAATGATTTTTACAGTTTGATTCTAACAATTTATTTGACAGCAGTCCTGTGGTGGTTCAAACCCATGCCTCACTTCCCTAGACATATCTCCTCTCTGGCTCTCCATTTCTCCTCCTCTACTTCATCTTTTACCCCCTCAATATATGCCCAACTCTTTTTCCTTGCTTCTCTTGTACCTCCCTAACTTACATTTGATGACTGACTTCATTTGCATACCTTTTTCCTCCTCTTATTAATCCTTCCTTAATTTCACTCCTTAATTACTCTACTGCCTCTAGCCGCTACCATCTCAATGTGTTACTCCATATTGCTTCCCTTATCTACTTTGCTTTCAGAAATCCTTTGGCCCTTTAACTGTACATCTGTGTTTCATCTTCTGAATGATTTTCCTAGTTATGAAATTGAACCTTCTTGCTAACATCTCCTTTACCTCCAAACTCTGAACCCCACTTTAGTAAGCACCTTAGTCTAGAGTATTCTTCCTTAACTGTAGCTGTTTTTGATTGTTTGTCTCCAATCTGTTTTTATTATGGGTCATAACATCTGCTTTTGATATTTATAATCCAACTTTGGACTTATGCACTGGATAAGTCAGATCTTTCTTCTATGATAACTTGTTATGTTTACAATTGTTTGCTTTATGGTATATCTTTTTAAGCACTCTGTCACTATCTTCTCTCATATCCAGTAACTGATGCATTAAGTTTAACCACCACTACTCTCTCTCTCTCTCTCTCAACAGTTCTGATTTAGTTTACATTTTTGCTGACTTTATCATCTCTCTTGCCTTATGTTCAGCAATCCGTTCCTCTATGCAGCCCATACATTCCTTTATGAAAATGAGAATTGTTCCTATCACATCTACAGTTTTGCTGAGTTTTGCCATGTTCCTTTTCATGTATGCAGTGTCCCAGGTTTACATGTTTCATACTGCATATATGTAACTTTCCTTGCCATGTGCTTCTGGCATTACACTGCATTATATTTTTCACCTTTTTCCGCACCCTCATTGTTACATTTTACCAGACATTTTCATGTTAATAACAAAAATGTTGCACTTTTATAATTTTATTGTATCAGTTATCAAAATGCCATATTGGTGTTTGTAGTTTCTAGGCTGACAATTGTGAACATTATCATCTGCCCCAAAAAGGGAACAACAGGACTCTGTTTTAGAAATTCTTTGCCTTTAGCTATAGCGAAGAAAACAAGGTAAACTACCATAACTGTGGTTCATCTATGAAATTTTGAAAATCAAGATGCTAAGGAGCCAAAATGCCAAAATGTAGTACCTGAAATGTACAAGAGCAAAACAAACTGTTTGTTTAAAGGGAGACAAGCCCCTGCCACCAGCACACAGTGATGTAGGGGGAAGTCTCCCATATCCCCAAACTTATATATGCCAACTCTATGGTTGCAAAAATATGAAGATGAGAAAAATCTCCCAAAACAAAGGCATGACTGTCAGTGCACAGTTAGAAATCATACCAGCTATATGTTCCTCATTATCATGTGCTTTGGAAAACTGATGTTTGAACAATTTCATCTCAGCCATCTATAACCATGGCCTCATCTTACCCGATGGCCAGAAAAAAAATAAAAACACTCAGCTTTCACCAATCCTGGGAGAATCTAAGTTCATCCTCAGTGTAATTACTATGTGTTTGTTTATTATTCTCTGACAATTTTTAAAATGGTTATGTTACTGTTGTCATGAAAGGCACACTAAACAGAAAATCTATATTGGGTTTTAAACAAATACTGCAACAGGCAATTTCTGGTTATGACCTAATTGTAACATATAACTTAAACTGTAACACCGTACTGCTTTTAAGTTTTATTTTTATTATTATATGACACAGCTAAGCAATGTATTTATATCAGCTTACTTCATAGGAAGAGGAAGTCTTTTTTTTTAAATTCTCTTTTAAGCGAGCATATGGATAATGTATTTACAAACCATTAATTATTCTAATAGATATACAGATATAGCCTGTCTCAGGGTGGCAATCTGTACCTAGCCAGAGGAGAATAAAATTACAGTAATCAGTTAATAACGGACCATTTCTTAGTAAACAGATAGTTCACAAAGGACATTTACAAACCCTTTATAAACTCCAGAATACTATAGATTTTCCTTGTCTTTCATTTATAGGTGAAAGCAGTGCAGATAACTTTTCAGTACAATAATCACAGTAGTTTTCATTAAATACAAAGATCATTATTGAGTTTGATGTAGGAGCACTTTTTGTAATATATAGGTACATTTGTACCAAGGTGTTCCAATACATTCATATGACTTCCTTAAATAAAGTGAAGCCAATGTTTCAAAACAGAACTGAAACCCTTGTTTCAAACAAGGATAAGTTCTAACTCTTGAATGAAAGATCACCCAGTGGATCACTTTCTGCTAAAACTGTCTTCCAGTAAACATTAGTTCATAGTTTCTTTGGCATCTCTAACTATAAAAAAGCTGTTATTACAGAAAAATGTTACTTTGCTGTATGTTAATTCTACTTTTCTACTGCTACTCTCCACATATAATGAGTTCTCCAGCCTGCAGCCTTCCACGTCTAGCAACTAGAAACTACTTTGAAGAGGGAGACGTCATCCTTGGAGGAATCTTCTCACTTCGTATGGGACAGGGTTCAACAGATATTACCTTCCAGAGGCCACCAGCTGTTCAAAACTGTGATAAGTAAGGTTGATGCTACTTAAGCAAAATCATGTTTATTACAACAAACAAATATATATTCTGATGTTCCATTCACTGTTTCTCCTTCTGCATTATGTTTCCCTTTCTTTTTTGGTAGCTTCACACATTCTGACCTCAGTTTCCCTTTCTTTTCTTGTAGTTTCACATTGTTTATCAACATTTCTTTGTGCCTGTTTGATAAGTATATAACAACATTTATTTATCTATGCAGCAGTCTGTCCACCCTTTGGATATCCACTCCCCTGTTTCACCTTACCATAGCACCACTCTGATTACATTCCTTGATCTGCTTCCTCCTTAAAGGTTGATATGTCACTGAAAAGCAGAAGCACCAGAACCACTCTCTTAATTTTTGTACCAGACTGGTATAATGTCATTCCCTTCTCACTTCTCATCTTTCACAGTGTGTCACTCTGTATGTCTGTTTATCTGTCTATCTCTCATTCTTTGGATTTGTTTCCTTACTTGTCAGTTTTCATTTTAGTATTTACTTTTCTGAACAAACCTCTTTTAAACATTTTCAGTTTATTATTTTTGTGATATATCCTTCAAATCTTCTTTATTTTGTTTTAATATATTTATTTATTTATTGTTATATATCTATTCTTCTTAGTCATTCATTTGTTCCTTTGTTCATATTATCTTCTTTTCTTTTTAGTTTTGGGATAATTAAGTGTTAAATATGAAGATGAAAGAGTATAACAGTTTGCATGTGTGTGTGTGTGTGTATGAGAGTGTATATTAAACATGTTGCCCATCTGGACAGTAAAACACTATTGCTTGTTACTAGTAAGTGCTGTAAACGCTAATATTTATTTATTGATGGAGCACTGATCCAGCTGGACTACTTTCACGCCATCTTGGTTAAATACAAAACATTTGTCCATATGACAAATAAACCATGCAAGGAAGAGACAGAGTTTTCAAAATTTGCACATTTGACAATTGTGGATATGCAATTTAAACAAAGAATAAGACACATTTCACAAAACACAGTGATCATGTAGTGGAATCATAGTGTCGAAGGTTGCATCTTAGTAGCACATTTGTAGTTTGTGGATTTTTTCTTTAAATATATGACAAATAAAATAGAATAATGTTAATGAGTTCTCTGTGTTGAAGGAGTAAAATGAGGGAAGATATACAGCAGATTATGTGTTGTTGTGTCTTTTGGCTTTTCCCGGTTAGGGGTCGCCACAGCGGAACTCCGGTCCGCTAATGATTGGCAGTAGATTTTTACGTGCCGAGTTGCCAGCTCTGACGCACAACCTTCAACGAAGGTACGCCCATTCACTCATGTCTCCACACAGAAGACGCTCTAGCTGAGAATCGAACAGGACATCTTACTGTGAGCAGATTATGTGTATGGATTGTTATTTAATGTATATTTTAAAGAAATCATACATTTTGAGTGGGGTTTTGGGAATCTAGAAACATTTTCATTAAGATGTTGAGTTTAGTTCACATTATTGCAGTTAGAACAAAAGCTGTGCTGATATCATTACATTAAAGTGGATAAAAATATCTTGGAAACTAGAGGTCAAAGAGTCAAATATCTGAATTACTTGAGCTTCCTGAAGGCCAAACAACTGAAAGCTATCTACTTATCTACCATTGCCTTATATCTGAACTGACCATTAGTACATACACAGCAGCACTAGCAAGCAAAGACACACACACACACACACACACACACACACACACACACACACACACACACATACACACACACACACACAAAATGCAGTACTGGCTGAAATATGTGTGTGATATTTTTATTCTTACTGTTACATGCTTGTGTTTGTAGAGCCGAAATGTTCAAATATGTTATATACACCATTAAATATGACATATGGATGTTATGTATTGATGCTAACAAATGGTGTCCAGTTATTTGCATTGTACTGTTATTGGCAATAATTTGACCATAGTCAGGGAATGTGTTTGTCAGTGTAACTGTCTACAGACAACATTCCCAAATGACCATGGTTCACTTTTGTAGAGAAGTGGACATTCCTGAGATAATTACATTATGCAGACTTTCCATGAGGGACTATTTGTCTTGTAACAACTAAAACAGCTGCTGAAGCTATACCTTTCTGCTCATAAGTAGTGACTTGTAGAAACCTAGTGTAATTGTCTATAGAAAACATTCCCAACTCACTAGGCTTCACTTCTGTTGAGATGCTGACATTCCTTAGATGATAACTCTTAGCAACCTCCTTACTAACATACCCCAACATATAGATGTCTAAGGAACTCTGGTACAAAACTGGGTTGGGTTGCATGGCTATGCTTGTAAAGACCCTGGTGGTCATTAGCCTAGTATAAACCTATGATCGCCTTATGCAGGTTCTCCATGCGGGACTGCTTATCTTGAAGCAGCTAGAATAGCTGCTGAAGCTACACCTTTTTACACATAAGCAGTATCTTGAGAAACCTGCACCATGTCTCAGTGTTATTCTGCATGCCATTAACTTAACCCCAGTAGGAGCAGATGGAATGCACTTTCAAAACACATTAAAATGATATGGAAGCTTTAGAAAGATTCAACAGGTTGAGAGCACATTTATGGAAGGAGATGGCTATGCTGTCTAATAAAATATATAAGACAGTAAACAGTTTTACAGAGTGTTATTCTTTAAACCTAATCTGTGATTCTACTAAAGAGCATATGAACAGCTTCTACACCGATGATTATATTACAGAATTTGTAAACAATTTCTGAACCAGGAATTAAAACTTAATTAGGCTTGTAAGTTATTTATGTCATTTCTGTGCATTATTCATTTACTGTTTGGATCCTATTTATTATAGCACAATAGGGAAGTTACATCTATGGTTCTCAAATATTGCACTTCAACTTCAAAAGAAAAGAGTAATTTCTATTAATGACACTGAGTCTACTGGCATAAAGTATCTGCTCAGGGTGCTTGGCCATTGGAATTAGATCAGTTTTATCCAAGGTCAGATTATTATGTTACTGGAAAACTAAATCTGGTTGTAAGGAAGAAATGAACGTACTTTTGAGCCAAATGTTTTCCCTGCCCCCCTTTTACTTTTTAAGGCAAAAAAACATATGCTTACAAAAATGCGTTTTCACATTAAAGTTCATACTCTGCAGTCTTCACAATTTTCTTTTGCAATTTAGTATACCGTTTTTTATTTTAACAATGACACTGTTTAATACATTCCAGTTCACTACTATTTCAAATAAGTGTATTTTAAACATATCCATAACTACTTTCCAAACTTTACATACTCATCATTCATAAGTTTACAAGTTTATAATAACCAGGATTTAGACTTCAAGGTCATCAAGCAACACTGGCTCTTTGAAGGTTAAATTAAAAATTTCATTGTCCATCAACGCATTACATTTTTATTTAATGATTGATAGAGATGAAAAGTTTCCTGTACATATACAGATAATTTGTTCCAAATTCGTGGAATAGCTTGAGTAGTAAAATGATTATACCTTGTGGATTCATTGGGAATAAGGAAAATTCCACTTGCTATGCCTTAACTCTAACAAGTTAGCATGCAGATCTAAATTTAAGAATAGATGCATTATTTCGCCCCTTAAGGCATTGTACACTAAAATTTACCTACCCCCTAAAATGCATATAATGCACAAAATACAGATTAATCTAATGCATTTTTACATATAATTTAATTTACAGACAGAATGAATTCCCTTAGTGCATTTGCACTGGATGTTTTCAAGTTTTAGGGATGCATATTAGAGAAGTTGCTACAGGAGCTACTGTATTCTAATACTGGTCTTATACAGGGTATATAGAGCAGGACCATATAATTCTCACTCCTTAATGAGATAACCTGTAATAAAAGAAACATCTGCCTCAACACCTTACATTTAATGTTATTGGTGTTTATCAACTGATAAAGACCTAGAGATAGTCAGTCTGAAATCTTTATATTTGTGTGGTTCTGCCAGAACTGATCCATCTAAGATCAACGGCTCTCTTAAGATCTAGTTACCAAAAAACCTAACCTGACATCTGGGCTTCCTAAACTTCTAACCAATACTTGCTGCCCAGAATGCTCTTTAGTAGAATCATGGATTAGGTTTATTTATTGATCCAAAATCCTCCATGGAAACAGACAGGTAACCAGTCTTCCAGTCATCAGGATATTTGCTGACCCAGCAAGATTCAATTCAGGAAATGTTGGGAAAACAAGACTGAATAGATATGGTCCTAAAACTGACCCTGAGGTACTCCTCTTCTACTGGCAAACAATAGAATCGGCTCTTTGAATAGTGACACACCGAGAACAACCTGTAAGCCAGGTGCAAATCCAGTTGATTATATAAAAATTAAACCTTTTATCATGGTATTTATTTGATGAATCAAAGATTTTGGCAAGATCTAAATAAAGTATACACAAATCATACAACAAATCATGAAACACTCCAAAGCCATATGTGCATTTTATATTGCGTATGTGTAATTCCATGTTTACATTTCTGAACAGCTTTAAAAGCTTTCACATTTTTGTATTAACCTGAAAGAGAAGCTAATTATCACTGTATGCACATTATTTCTGTGGTATACTGATTTCCTGACTGTCTTATATGATCTTATTATTTACTTTATTTTATGTGGATCCTACTGGACCATTTTCAGGTTAAGCCAGGGAACTTTCCAGCAATATGTCCAACACAGCTTAGCTGTTGCTTAACAAATGATACTTGCACTGTTGGTATTACTGAGGCAATTGTCATAATCTGTAAAATCTTCACGTAATGGGTTTTAGAAAGTAACTATTGCATCTTAAGCAATATCTTCCACTGTTTACTGTAATAGTAGAACCTCTGATGACCTTTAAAGAGTAAGACCATGAATTAATCTATCTATCTTGCTTTTGGATCTTCATTAAAACAGTCTGATCTTTCGGAAATAAATTTTCACTGGCATGCCTTTAATATCCATAGTCATATTCATTTTGCCTTTCTGCTCACAGCTTGTTTTTTTTTTACTTGTTCAACAGCCGTTATCCTGATTTTGCACACAGACAGCATCTTATTTTCATTTTCATGCCTAGACAGTAAGCTAACTGAAGTAACTCCTTTTGTAAGGTGCATAGACCTTCTAGGTCACAACACATATTGTTAGTCTGCTAAAACTCTGTCTTTGTGGAAAACGAGATAAGGAGGCTTTATAGACAGTGCTTGTAACTCTGATACTCATCTAGCTGATGTGATGGCTACTAGAAACAGTCTTCCAAGACAGAAATTTCAGCGGACACAAATGGGCAGGCTCAAAGGGCAGTGAAGTTAGCTTGGACAAGACAAAGTGAAGTTAGCTTGGACAAGACAAAGTTCAGATCCCAGGAAGCTACCGGTTCCTGAAAGGGGGGGTCTCAGCAAAGTAACACCTTTAAGGAAGGTTTTACACAATCTGTGTGACATCAAGTTAGACTCATGCAGACCCAAATGAAAATTAGATATTGCTGCCAATTGGACCCTAATTGCGGCAGCAGCAGATCCCTGGTGGAAAAGTTCGAACAAAAATTCTAAAACCATTGGAATGGATGCAGTGTAAGGATCTACATTCCTTTTTTCAGCCCAGATAAAAATTTATCTTTGCTACTGCTTTGCTTATGTTGACCATAAATGTTTTGACCACCCCTTTAGTTTCTTACCAAATGGAAATGTCATGACAGACCTTGTGCCTAACAAAACTTTTTGAAATCGTTGTTATTGAAAGGGACCATTTTCAGTATTTATTAATTATGCTATCCTGAAGGTGACGACAATCTAGACAAGGAATACTATTACAACCTGTGCTGATGTAGATGAGGATAGGATCTACAATGAGGTATCTTGAGTACTTATCCACTAATGCACCAGCCTATGATGACATTAATATGCAGTTCTATATGTAGTCCTGGACTGATACTGCAAGAATTCTTATATACTCTTTTGAGTTGTTTCAGTTATATGAAGAAACAATTTTCTTCACAGTTTATTGTCTAAGTTTTCACATCATCTAGGTTTGCTTTCTGTGCTATGTCTATGCATCTTCTGCAACTCTTTTAATATGATCAGCATGGATTCCTTTAGCAATTATGTATCCTTTGCAAACACATTTATTTTCATTTAGACTTCTTGTGCTTTATTATTTTTGCATCATCGTGCTCTTATTGGTTATTATACAATGACCCCCCATTAATATTCCAAAACGTGCATGCTGATTGGTCAGCGTGCACATTGTAAATTGACTTATACTAATGGAAAAAGGTCCGGTTGCCTGGACTTTTTCCATTAGTATAAGTCTTTTTTAAAACACTGTCTCGCTATGTTAAAGGAGTTTAACATAGCGAGACAGCTTTAAAAAAAGCAACGGAGATCTCCGTTGCTTTTTTTAAAGCTGTCTCGCTATGTTAAACTCCTTTAACATAGCGACACAGTGTGTAAAAAGTAACAGAGATCTTGCTTTCTCCGTTGCTTTTTTTTTAAACCTGTCTTGCTATGTTAAATGGGTTTAACATAGCGAGACAGCTTTAAAATAAGCAACGGAGATCTCCGTTGCTATTTTAAAGCTGTCTCGCTATGTTAAACCCATTTAACATAGCAAAACAGTAAAAAGCAATGGAGATCTTGCTTTCTCCGTTGCTTTTGCCCACAGCTCTGATGTACTGCATAGGCATATGCATACGCAGTACATCAGAATTGCTGCAGAATACCAGACAGCTGCGGAAGGGCAGCAAGGAGGCATTATACAATGCCATTATTTAAGAAAAGTAATTTTTTTTTTCTTAAATAATGTCATTATAATAATAACCACTTCTGGGTGTGGGTAATGCTGGATTTACCCACGGTTGGCTTTGTCTGGCCACTCTGACTTCTCCCTCGTGACCAAACCACGCCAACCATAGGCAAATCCAGCATTACCCACACCCAGGCGTGGGTTATTGCTATATTATGCCATGTATTCCTTGGCAAATTTCCTTCATGCACTGTAGTATGTTCTTTTCTTCAGTGTCTGCTTGAATTTCTCATAATCCCTGTGTTTGTATTTCTGTTAATTCCAGGACTTTTGAAACCGCATGTTCAACGATCATTCTTACATATTCCTCTGTCTCTGACTGGCTGCCTTGAAAATTAGTCTATAACATTTCCTTTTCCATTCCTGCATGACACACCATACAGGTATGACTGTAATTTTATAAATCACATATGTCCTCAGTTCTAGTTCCAGTCTAGATTTAGGATTAATGAATATTGTTTCTAATGGTCTATGGTCAGTTAATAAAGTAGACTGCAAGCTGAATATGTAAACAAGAAAGGGTTGTCTTGTGTGTTGTTGATAATAAAACAAATATACTGTTAGCATGACACCAGTGTGCACTGATTTAAGAAGCTTCTCCCTTTTCCACTGGTGAATAGTTATGAAGATAATATAGATAAGTTTTGGGAATGCGGGATGTCAGGTGGTTTGCCCCCTACAAAAAGCATCTGTTTAATTCCTCACCATTCTTACAGAGGTCATTTTACCAGAGTGTACTTCCACTGATTGAGTCTTAGTCATACACTGTAAATGCGTGTAAAAAGATCTAGTGCCCATTCAATGACTAGTTCTTCTTGTTCTCTCTTACTGTGTATCCTCTTGACATCTACTAGGAACTTATTTGCTTGGGCTATAATTATTTGGTTACAATCCAGTATTTTGCTCATATATATGTGAACCTTTTGGGAATTTTTTTAAGGAAATATGTTGTTCAAAGTACAAACTGTTAGAGATATGAAACTTGTACTTTTATAATTTTTCTGAAACAATTTAATATAAACTTTAACATTAAATGCAGAACTATGAATATTAGAAGATATATTACTTTTACCAACATTAGTTTAAAGTGGATTTGTTGGTATTCTTAAAAAAAGCAAGAAGAAGAAATTATTAAAAAAAAATACCTATTCGAACTGATGCTTTCTATTTAAAATAACATTAAGGGGTTTTCCTGTTGGTTACAATGTTATGTGTACAAGGAAGTTGAATGATTTAAAAGTTCTGAATTATCAATTAATTTGTGTGAGTAATTTCTGTGTGAAACCTGTTGAGAAAAGATTGCTATCGAAGACTGTAACCCAGCCAACACCACTTGATGCTCTGAAAAACTCTAAAGATATCAAGGTCTGTGTGTTGTGTAAACCAAGTTAACCCTTCTGAGCTAATATATTCCTAAACTTTATTACCAGTCATGTCAACAAAACTGTAACAAAATGAACAAACTTAAAAAAGTTATTTCCTCCTCTTTTCTAACCCCTTGTGGCTGCATAGCTAGTAGCCATTGGAATCTCAAAAGCATTGCTTTTTTAAATAGTTCAAATTGTTTTATTTTTGTTACCTAAGTGGCAATTATTTTTATTCCCTTATAGGTTAAGAATATTTTTAATTTTATCCCCAGTCATATTTTCAACTGTTGATGTTTCAAACATCTGAGCTTATATACAGATATGCAATATTCTTTTTTTGTATGTCAATATTATTTCATGGCATATTTGTGGCATTTGTCATTTAAAAAGAGAAGTAGACTTTTTAAACATTCTAAGTACTTAAAACTCAGATGCTGTATTATTACAAGACTTAGGTTTGAATAAAGGACATTCTAAACTAAACAGAAGTGGATATAATTTACTTGTAAGTTCTTTTAATAATTCAAAGAAAGGAAATGTTGGTATTCCAAATAAAAAGAAGTTATGTACTCAACATAATGTTCCATGTTTGTAATCCATCTCGCCCTTCATTCTTACATATGGGTTCAGAGCTGATCCTCGGCTCTGACTCGGCCTATTACAAGCTCAAAGTCTCTTAGTTGGTGCATGGCTAGGTAGGTATCCCATAGTGCACCAGTACAATCCCCAGATCTTGTTTACTGCTAAACTATAGAAAGACAGAACTAAGGCTATCCAGAAAGAACAGCAATAATGAAAGGTCTCCACCCTGTCAAGGTAATACTATCCTGTCTTCAGATCCTTACAGGACAGGGGTAGGTGGGTGGGTTCATAAGAATGAAGGGTGAGATGGACTACAAATATAGAACGTTATGGTGAGTACATAACTTCTTTATATTCTGTAGTTCTATCTCACCTTCATTCTTACATATGGGACAGCATCCCTAGCACCTTATTCTTCAGTGGCTCACGGAAAAAAATACTCCTGAGTACCGTGGAACGAAAGGAGGCTCTACCCCTAGAGGTAAGGTCCAATTTGTTATGAGTAATAAAGGTATGAGGGGTAGCCCAGGTTGCTGCTACACAAATATTGTCAATTGGGACTCTGGCTTGGAAGGCAGCAGATGTAGACTGGGATCGTGTAGAATGAGCCTTAATCCTGAATGGTAGAGTTTTCCCATTGGAGGAGTAAATGAAGGAAATACAGCTCGAAATCCAATTTGATAGAGTCACTTTGGAGAATGGCAGACCTAATCTAGAATCAGTGAAGGATATGAACAATTGATCTGACTTTCTGAGATCCTTAGTCCTGTGAAGGTAGAACCATAACTGCCTGTGAACATCCAATTGATGAAATTTGTATTCTGCTGCATGAGAATGGTTAGGGAAAAACACTGTTAACTCTATAGTTTGGTTCAGGTTAGTTTGAGAGCAAACTTTAGGGATAAAGGATGGATTTGTATGAACAGAAACTCTGTCTTTGTGGAAAATGAGATAAGGAGGCTTTATAGACAGTGCTTGTAACTCTGATACTCGTCTAGCTGATGTGATGGCTACTAGAAACAGTCTTCCAAGACAGAAATTTCAGCGGACACAAATGGGCAGGCTCAAAGGGCAGTGAAGGTAGCTTGGACAAGACAAAGTGAAGTTAGCTTGGACAAGACAAAGTTCAGATCCCAGGAAGCTACCGGTTCCTGAAAGGGGGGGTCTCAGCAAAGTAACACCTTTAAGGAAGGTTTTACACAATCTGTGTGACATCAAGTTAGATTCATGCAGACCCAAATGAAAATTAGATATTGCTGCCAATTGGACCCTAATTGCGGCAGCAGCAGATCCCTGGTGGAAAAGTTCGAACAAAAATTCTAAAACCATTGGAATGGATGCAGTGTAAGGATCTACATTCCTTTTTTCAGCCCAGATAAAAAACCTTCTCCATTTGCTAGAGTATAACCTCCTGGTGGAAGGTTTATGTGAAGATGTGAGAATGTGTGTCACAGCAGGTGAAAAGTCATGAAGCTTGACTAGGGATGGAATAGGAGCAGCCATGCTGTCAAGTTGAGGGTGTGTAGGCTGGGGTGAAGGGAGCCTGACATGTGTGTCAAGAGGTCTGGCACTGGGTCCAGAGTCCATGGATCATCTAATAGATGAGGCCCGAGAAAGGGGAACCGAATCTGATGAGGCCAGTAAGGAGTGATGAGAATCATTTTGCTTCCTAACAGCTTCACTTTCTGAATCATCTTGGATATGAGAGGAAAGGGAGGGAAAGCATAAAGGAGTCCCAGGGGCCAATCATGAACAAGTGCATCCTTATGTGACTCTCCTGGAAGAGGGATAAGGGAAAAATAGCTGCTGCATTTGTAATTGATTGGACTGGTGAAGAGATCACAGCAAGGCCGTCCCCATTTGCAGAAGATCTGTTCCGCTATTTCCTGATTCAGAGACCACTTGTGAGGCATTAAGATTGCCTGGCTGAGTTTGTCGGCTATCACATTGGTTGTCCCTGGGATGTGCACTGGCACCAGAAAGCACTGGGAAGATATTGTCCACTTCCAAACATGAATAGCCTCTTGGAAAAGGGGGTAAGATCTGGTTCCACCTTGTTTGTTGAGATACCATACCACTGACATGTTGTCTGATTGGATTGCTATTGTGACTAGAGTGAGAGAGTCGTGAAGTGCTTGCAACACTAGAAGTATTGCCCTCATCCCTAGGACATTGATATGCAGGTGAACCTTGTGATCTTGCCATATGCCTTGGACAGTCCTGCCTAGATAATACCCCCCCACTCTATCTGGGAGGCATCCGTGGTCACAGTAGCAATGAGTTGGTGAGGAAGGAATGGGGTGCCTGCTGTGAGTTGGTCGGGTTGAATCCACCAACAAAGATCCTTCTTGCAAGACTCTGTTATGAGGATGTGGTGAGATAGAGGTAATTGCTGAAAAGACCACTGGGACAATAGAACCCATTGAAGAATTTGCATGTGTAATCTGGTGAGAGGGACTAACATTATGGTGGATGCCATGGTCCCTAAGAGTTTCAGCACCGTCTTTGCCTTGACTTTCTGTAGAGGAAGTAGACAGAGAATTTGTTGTCTGAGGTTCTGTGCTCTTTCTGTGAGAAGACAAGCTAACATGGCAACAGTGTCTATTTCTGCACCTATAAAAGTCAAAAATTGAGAGGGCGATAAGGCAGACTTTTCCCAATTTATTGTAATCCCCAACTGGGAACAAAGCTGGATAGTGGAATCTCTGGTTTGTAGGAGTAGATGCCTGGTGAGGGCAGGCAGGAGCCAGTCGTCCAGGTATGGAAACACTTGGAATCCTAGATGTCTCAGGTGAGCTGTCACTACCACCATACATTTGGTGAACACCCTGGGGACTGTGGTGAGACCAAAGGGCAGAGCACAAAACTGGTAATGACTGGCTCCCAGCTGGAAGTGTAGATGACTCCTTGATTCTCTGTCCATTTTTATATGGTAGTATGCATCTTGGAGGTCTATGGAGCCCATCCAATTGTCTTTCGATAAGAGAGGGAGTATAGACTGCAGTGTCACCATCTGGAACCTGGCCTTCTTTACAGATTTGTTTAGCTTGCTGAGGTCCAATATGGGCTTCCAGTCCCCTGTACGTTTTGGCACTAAAAAGAATTTGGAGTAAGTTCCGGATCCTATCTGGTCTGCAGGGATGGTTTGGATGACTGTTTGCAAGCAACTTTCTCACTTCTACAGTTGCTTGATCCCTGTGATTGGGTGGAACATCCGGGATCTTCCTGGGTGCATGGGGTGGAAGAAAAAAGGGTATGGAGTAACCTCTGGTCACTATTCTTTGTACCCATTTGTCTTGGGAGATGTTTAGCCAGGCCTCTGGATACAAAGACCCCTGACTGACTCCAGAGAAGCACAGCCAGGCTTCATATCAGGAGTGCTGATAGGGATGGCCCCTAAACGAATCGTGGCCTCCCTGGTTTTGTGGGCCACCCCTGCCTCTAGGGCAATGTCTACCATTTGCTCCTCCTCCTCTGCCTCTGAAGGAGATGTCACCCTGTACATCCGGGAAAAATCTCTGGGACTTCTTGAACATAGGATATGGTCTAGAGAGGATGGTAAAATGTACTCACATGGCAGAGAGCATTTTCCCTTTTTACTCGCACCTGGTGAGTGTATCTTTTACCTTAGGTCCAAACAATGAAGAACCATCAAAGGGGGCATTGGTAAAGGTAGACATGAACAGCTCCACAAAATTACATAAGCGCATCCAGGAGTGCTTCCTAAGGGAAACTCCTGAACCTGCTTCCCTGCTCGCTCCGTCAGCTGCATAAGAAATCAGCCTCATGGAGGAGTTAATGAGGAAATTTAAGGTGGGCAACTGAGGAGACACCTTCTCAGGGACTCCTTCAGTAGATGCACCTTATAGAGTATCTCCCAACTCCTTAACGAGATTTCTTTGAAGCCTCATAAAATGTGTAAGATAGTTCAGTGATCTGAGTGTGAATGCCGCTGAAGAAAATATACGCTTACCGTATCTGTCCATCATTCAAGACTCTTTATTCGGCAGATGAACAGATGAAGAAGTCTCCGCTAGCTCCTTCTTAGTGGCCGCCACCACCACCATGGCATCTACAGGTACACCCTTGGACAAGAATTCTTTCTCTTTGGGGGCAGACAGAAATTTATTGAGTCTTCTGGGAACTGACTCCATGGCATCAGGGGTCTCCCACACCTTCCGACTAACAAGATCTAAAAGCTCATCAAAAGGTGGAGACACCCAAGAGGCTGAAGGTTGAGACCTGAAAGCCTTCAGGTACACTGACTCCTCATCAGAAGGGATAACAATATGCCAGCCACCTCTCTGCTTAAGGATCTCTAAGATGTCTACAAAAGAGACATCATCAGAGGATGACTTGGGGGACCCTTCTGACTCCTCGAGGTCAGTGTCGGAGGTAATGGACTCATCCTGGGATTCTACATGCTTCCTCTTACACGTCCTCTTCCGAGGGTGCTCCTCAGAAGGATATTCTGGGGAGGTCTCGGAAGACTGGGGGCCACCAACCAGGGGTTCCTGAGGCTGCGGGTCTCTGCTGTCATGAGAGAGAGTAGGTGCTGAGACACAGGTCGGTGCCCGAGGGGGAATAGTGCTGGTACCCTTGTGTGGAGCTGATGAGCGAGACAGCACACTCCTCATCATCTTGAGGGCAGATCTGTCTGGCTCCGAAGACCGCCTCGGCTCCGAGGAAATGGAGGAAGTCATCGGCTCCAGCGCTATCGGCTCCAAGACGGATGTAGAGTCAAAGCTCACCCTAGCCGACGCACCGAGAGGAAGACTCGGAACCAAGGAGGTTCGGGTCTAAGTGTCCCGGCTGGGGCCAACCAGTGAGCTTCAGCTCCTAGACACCATGGATGGCACCAAAGGTGTTGGAGCAGAAACTGGCTCCGAGACAGCCTCGAGGGGAGCTGGAACCAAGGGTTACACAACAAGTGGTACCAAACACTCCAGCTCTGAAGGCCCGACATGGCTTGAAGGAGGAACCACAATGGGGGGGGTGGACACAGGTGGCTCCAGAACCAACTGGGTAGGAGCCAACAACATTTTTGGCAAGGCAGATGATTTCAGGAGTCTAAGCACTACTCTCACCACATCTTCCTCTAACAAGCTGCCGGAGGATCTGGATGACAGTGTAGGCGATATGGATCTCTGCAGAATTGGAGATCTTAAGGTTGGTGAGACCAGCAAGGGATCTCTGGACCAGTTCAGATGTAGTCTCTCAGTAGTCAGCTCTGAAATGCTTGGGGATGAAACTGAAGTGACAAATTCAACAACCTCGACCAGCTCCAAGGATAGTGGAGCTGAGGAGGTAGAAGTCTTATCTGGTTTAGATATTTTTTGAGGAGGTTCCAATACACTAGACGGCACCGCAGTATGACTTTTGGCTTCCTTAACCTTCTCTTTCTTAGAAGAATGTGATTTTGAAAAGGAAGATGAATTGGCTAAGTCTTCCTCGAAGGAAGGCTTGAGGAGACCTTTCAAAATTAACTTGTTCTTCCACTCCTGGAGAACTCTAGAGCTGAAGGAAAGGCAGAATAAACAAGTTTCCTGCAAATGAATGGCTCCGAGACAATAAACACAATTACTATGGCCATCTGTAATTGACATCTTCTGGGAGCACTTTACACATTTTTTGAAACCCAAAGGTTTGTGGTCTTTAGACTCTTTAGACATAATAACTAGCTAAGCAGGAATACACAAGCACAAGGAGGACTAGGTCCTATAACTTAAACGGGCCTAGCCCTAATCACACACGCACACACAAGGAAGAAATAGAGAGGACTAAGTCCTCTAACTTAAATGGGCCTAGCCCTGGAAAAAAAGAAATAAGCAGAGAACTAGGTCCTCTAACTTAAACGGACCTAGGTAGATAGGCTAAGTTATAGAAAGAAAGTCAGAGGCTATCAAATGACACTGCACACAAGCTAAATTTCTAAATATCTAAATTTCCAATTCTCTAAATCAGAAATCTAAGAGCTAAGTCATAGAAAAACAAGGTCAGAAACTATCAAACAACAGTGCACGCAAGCTAAATTTCTAACTATCTAAATTTCTTTCTAAATTAGAAAAGCACACTCAAAGGGCTGACTACCAGAGAAAAACTCTGTAATAATCAAGAAAAACACTGCAAATACAAGTGCAAACGCGCAACATTAATAGAAAAATTAGCACACAGGATACCAAAAGGGAGAACAACAAGGGCCAACAGCCAACCAGTTCTCAACAACTAACTAATTTAAAAGTCAAAAACACTCCAACAGGTCAGAAAATACTCCTAACACTACTAAACTCTATCTGGAACAAGCTAAATCACTATAGGTAAACAGTAATGTAATAATAATACAAAAAGTTTCAAACTTAGCCACAGCCATGCAAGAAGCACATCTAAACGCGTAGATGCGGCAAACAAGATCTGGGGATTGTACTGGTGCACTATGGGATACCTACCTATGAGTCAACTAAGAGACTTTGAGCTTGTAATAGGCCGAGTCGGCTCTGAACCCATATGTAAGAATGAAGGCGAGATAGGTCTACAGAACATCATTGCTTTAGGATACATTCCTGTTATTACATATTTCAAAAGGAATGATGGAGCTTTAAGTGGGATCACTATGCTTATAAATAACTTTTTGTGTACTTTGATTTCCACTGGTTTCTGAGTTTAGCAGTATTCCCCCTAGAAAAATTATTTAATATTGTTATTAATAATATGACTAGCTGTTTAATCCATGCTATTGACTTTAACTCAGTGATGCATAGTTTAGCTCACAGTTATCTGTGCAATGTTAAATTTACACCATTGCCCAAAAGTATTGTTAATTCAGTAAGCAAGAAGAGTTAAATGTGGATTTTCCAGATGTCTCAGAGATTGCACAATATATCCATGTTATTTATTTCATTTCTTTTCTGTTTGTTGACTGGGTAGAAGGGCTGGTGCATTGCCCCCTTTCAGCCATGACCTGGGCTCCTGAGGAGCACCGACATTCAATTGTTAAAGATTGAGTGTACATATATTCAGTTGACTGCAACTATGCATGCAGTAAAGTAGTGGTTATAACAGCTATAAAAGAATGATAAAGAGAACATTTAATAGATAACATACAGCAATTATTTGTACAGTACTTACATCTTTACATTATTTAAAATTGCTATAACAATGATGTTGTGATAGTGACATTGAGTGAGCCATTATCCCTGTCATGTTTCCAGATGGATTCATTGATGAGGTCCTTGTGCAGGTCTACTTTGAATTCCTTAATTGTTGATGAAGTTTTAATTTCTATAGACAGATGTTTCCTGGTTGCAAAACCAATGTGTGAGAAACTTTTCCCACTAATTTTATTTTTAAAAGGGAACATTAGAAGTATAATGCTATCTTCTTGCCAACTTCTCAATGAGTAGGCTTTTCCTTAAATTGCAGTTTTGATCATAGTTTTAAGATTTTAAATACTAAGCAGCTGAACATGAAAGCTGCCCTATCACTGACAGGTAAGCAACAGATTTCCTTAATTATGTTACAGTGTTGTGTCAGGAGATCAGCTAATAGAGCAAATCTGAATATCTTGTCCTTAGCACTTTGTATTTTATGTGTACAATATGCAGAATGCAAAGACAGTAAAGGCAGTCCATAGTGAAATTTAAGTAGCAGCAAATTTTTAATGATAGCTTTGCTAGTTTCGGGGGAATGAAGATGAGATATTTTGTAATGGGGTTTCATTTATGAAAAAAATGTTGTTATGCAGCCATTATGGACTGCAAGTAACGGTGATGGCTACTTCTATTTTCAGCATTTGGAATAATGTTGCCTTCCAAGTCACTAAGCAAGAGTCTGGTAGGTCAGCTACTTTATGGGAAGAGGCAAATAATTTAAGTTTTATAGAATGTAATTTGTTTCATACTTTCTGCCCACTAACACTGTTTTGTCAAACTTGACTGCATGTGCTTGTAGGCCTGAATGTGGCTTATTGACTTGAAGGAGTAATATACCACCTGCATATAGTATAAGATCTAGACCTAGACAGTCTTCAGTTATATTATTAATAAAAAGATTAAAAAGAAGCAGTCCTAGCACAGATCCTTGAGTACCTTCTGAGGAGAATTTGTTGAGCGCATAAATTTGAAAATTGTGATTATCCAGATAATTTAAGAACTAAGTTATAGTACTGCTTCTAAAATTCATCCCCGGCCTTTTCAATTTGTCTGAAAGAAATATTTCATCTCAAAAGCATGTGTGATGTCAACAAACAGATTTAATATATAGACAATGGACAATATAATTTTGATATCTACACATTTTGCTGAGTATTTAAAATTCAAATCACTTTTACTGTTTGCCTCTCATTTTCAATTACCTTCATCTCTTAGGGCGGAGGTTAATAATCTTTGAGGATATCTCCATTTTTCAGTAATCTGCAAGGGGTCCTTGATAAAATAAATGAGACACTGTATGAATTATGTGCAATACATCCAAGTTCTAATAGCAGTGCTTTCATTTGTGCAACATCTTTAAATGTCTATTGCATGACAAATTATTTAAAGGGTGTCAGTCTTACAGAGATTGCAGAATACAGAATACAGGGCTATCCAACAGAGATTGCAGAATTTAGAATACATGGTTATTTTACATATTCATATTTTTCTTCCTATGTTTTACTTCATAAGTACAGTGTTGATTTTGTTAAAAAATGCAAGTCTATTTCTAAGAAATTATTCCCCAGGATTTACTAAACTCCATGTAGGCACAGTATAGAGCCTACACAGAATGTATCCATGTACATGAGCACGGTTCCCCCTCGGCAGCATGCCATGCATATTAATGATAACGTGCTGCCAAGAGGGAGCATAGGAATAGGGTTACTGAATCAGTGTAGGGAGAAGTGTAGAGACTACCTATGTTTGTGGATGGCCTGTGCTGCTCCCTGCTACTGTTGAAATGCTGTGAATTGGATCAAATGTGTAATATTTTATTTTAATTTTTTTTTTTTTTTTTGCAGCAATGACAAGCTGTGCTCACATATAGACAGGTGACACCTGCCAGACATCTAAAAATAGAAACTGGGTGTCATTAATGATCATAATTATGTATTTTTGTTATTTTAAATATTTTTGCATTTTTTTCTGTTTTATTTTTTTAATTGCTGTTTGTGTAGCATGATGCCGAGCAGCACTCATACATACATAGCCAATAGTTACTATACATCTAAAAATAGAAACCAGATGTAAGTCATTATTTTTGTCTGTGGTGCTTAGCAATGCTAACAGGTAGCCCAGTAGTACATGTGAAGGTATACTAGTTTTCATAATATCCAATTAGCTAAATGGGTAGAAATACAGCATAATGTTTAGTAGGTCCTGGGTTTGAGTCCGTAGCAGTGATAAGTTGTCTATAATTTAATGTATTATATGTGTTTAATTTTAAAAACAAATGTATGAAATATGGCACTGCTGCGCTGGGGTGAGTACTGTTTAAACATGCTAACAGCTACTTTTGTTTGTGCAGTGCTAAACTGAGCTAAACTCCCAGTTGTACAAGTTTTCTCACTGCTTGGCTGCACTTAGCTGGTTTGCATGCTGCTACTCAATGTGGCACTTTTTTCAATGTTGCTCATTGATGTGTAAGGATCGGAAAACAGCCTATATTAGCCTTAATAGGCAGAAATTCTGCAACAGTCTTTGGAGTCTGATCAACTGGTGATATGGAAGGTGGTGCTGGTGAAGTCGCACTCTTTCAGGCACAGAGATGGGGTGTTCAGGAGTCCAGGGTCTTTGTTGGGCTTCTGGTAAAAAATCATGAAGCCATGCTGCCGCAGGGCAGTTTCCAGGGCTCAGAGTGTAAGGCAGATTCCTGGGAGCGGTTGGCCAGGGAACTCACCAGTTTCACTGGTATTCCCCACATAAGATGAGCAATTTTGTCACCATTATGACAACTTGAAGAGGAAAAAGAGGGAAGAAGATGGAAACCTTGGACACCTGGGTCCAAGAAGCTAGAGCTGGGAATGCACCACAAATATGTAATTATTTTTCCTCAGTTTTACCAATATGCAAGCTGAATGTCTACAAAACTGGTATGCAGAATGATGTGTTTCTCTCCCAACAGCTGCATCAATGTTGAGTCCCATGCTGGGCACCTGACCAGGTTGTGCCATGAGTATGGTATGTACAGATTTATTACGCTAACTGTAGTGCAATAAGCAAGAAAGAGCAAAGCATTTACTGCAATAAAGTATACACCATAAAAACTGTAGTGCAATAAATGGGCAAGTAGAACTGTACTGCAATACATGAACAATAACAACTGTATTGCAATAAACAATACCAGTAACAGTAAGCAAAATGGTCTACAGCAAGATTGTGTTGTCATAGCCATTGCAGTAGAGCTGTATGCATTACCTGTCTATGGTAAGGTTGCTGCAGTCAAGTGTAACACTGTAATAGCTGTAGAATGCAAAACTAATTGCCTGCAAACTGCACTGCTTATCTCATAATACGGTCCAGGGCTGTCTCCAGGCCAATATCAGTCACATAATGCTCTCTGTTATTCTACTTCAGGTAATAAAGGTATATGGGTGAGGTAGACAAGTCTATGGGCAGATATTGTGTGGACTTCACAGATATTTATCATTAATGCCAATAAATTGTTAAGCAGCAAATTAATCCAGTAACAAAAGGTATATGGGTGAGGTAGCCATGTTATGAACAGATATGATTATGGTTACATTTCACAGACACTTATAAGCAATACCAATAAAGTGTTAAGTAGCATAGTTGATTCCTAAAGAGATTTTTTTCAATAACTGCAGTATGGGTGTACGCCATGCATGTGTGTTTTACTGTCACAGCAGTCATGTTTAGCACTGAAATACTTCTAGAATGCAAAACAAATTCAGTCACATAATGCTCTCTTTTTCTCCCACTCCAGGAACAAATGGTATATAGTTGAGGTAGCCCATGCTATGACCAGATATGATGATTTCACAGTCAGTTATCAGCAATACCAATAAAGTTAAATGTTTTGCAGATGTCCCCTGCAGTCACAGCTATTGGGTTCTATACCCATTCCTGCCAACTAAGACATGACAGATGACTAGTTTATGTACTGTACACAGACATGCCCAAGTGTTATAATTTCACGTAAGGTAATTAAAACTGCCTAATCCATCTGTCACAGGATTACCAGAAAAATGATTACCTGGAATGCAATGTATTACCAAATCGGCTTACTGAACACCTTGGTAGTTACAGAAGTCCACATTATGTGAAAGTGTTTTGTGTAGTTGTGTACCTGCATTTGTTATTGCTTGGCCCATACTGACCCATGCTAACAGCTTGAGAGGTATGTATGTGCTATAGGAGAATTGTAGTCACTGTACTCACAGCAGACACTACATGCCTGTAAAGTATTTAGTATCAGTGTTTTCAGGGATATGGTATGCATTGTCAGTAAAAGATTTTTTCTCTCTCTCTCCCCACCCCTTATCTTCATATATTTATTATTGTTATTTATTATTATGATTTAATATTAACATATGTTGTTAAACTAACTATATTTTTGCAAAATGCGATGTAATAGTGCTATATGTTATGATTCACTATTAACATATTTTGTTAAACTAACTATTTTGCTGCCCTTATGGTTTACTTCTTACTGGCATGCTGTTACCATACTGACTGTTATGTTATTTACTGTTGTGTTACACATACTATACATTAATATATATTTGGATGAATTAAAATGGTGTTCCATTCTTTTAATACTAACAATGGTTTAGTTATTACTAACCTTAACTTATTGCTATACCTCATTCACCACAGCAAGTCAAGGTAGGTGGTTCTGACTGACCTGCCTACGTTGTCTCAACCAACTGTGGCACCGGGTCCCAGCACGTCTGGGAACCAGACTGGTGGTGGCCCTCTGCTGCCCCTGCACTACCTGCAGCATCGGGTAGTACCACCTCATGGGACAGGGCCCAGCCCCCCTCTGGGAGTGGTGATGGAGGGGGTGTTGTCATCCAGGGTGAGCTGCCAGTCTTATAGGTTCATAGGTTCATAGGTTGATACTAGGCTATCTGCCCTAGGGCATTTATAAGCCTAGCCAGAGTATGTTTGTCTTTCATCACCCTTTTAGATTAGTTGACTGTGCCTCTGTAAAGTAGGTCACAGAAGGTAGCCCTTTTAAGGTTTGTTTGCTGTACCTCTGTCAAGCAGCGATACAGAAGAGATCCCAGAGGTAAACCTACGATCCCATATCCATTCATCAAGATTTCTCTTGAAGAGGGTCAGTGAGGGGCTCTGCCTGACATGGATTGGGATTTTGTTCCAGAGTGAGGGGAGCCTCTGGGATATGAATCTGTCCCTCCAGCATGTCCTATTTATTTCTGTGCTGAGGTTCAGGTCCCTGGAGCGTGTAGCTCTAAAGGATTTAGATTTCCTGAGGTGAAGCATGTCCATTAATTCTGGGTTGGACATGGCTTTATACATCAGACACAGATCGCCTCTGAGTAGGCGGTACGCAACTGAGTAGAGCTGGAGTTTCTTTAGCCAAACTGCATAGGGCATCTGTTTGAGCCCCTTGATCCTCTTGGTGAGATACTTTTGGGGTCTTTCCAGTTATTGAAGGTGTCAGGTAAGGTACATCCCAAACAGGGCATTGTACTCAATTATGGGCCTGATAAGTGATGAGTAGAGGGGCGCAATGACCTCTCTTGATTTAGATGTGAACCCTTTCATAATAAGGTGGGCTATATAGAAGGTCTTGCTAACCACTTTGGCAACGTGATTATCAAAGGAGAGATTGCTATCTACTTGGGTCCCCAAGTCCCTAATTACTTCTTCCGTACTTAATGGATTACCACCTATGTGGTAATTTGTGGGCACTTTGTTTTTTCCAAAGAGGATGACTATGCACTTTTTGGCATTTAGCTTTAGGCCATGGCTCTGGCACCAGTTATCCGTCTCTGTGAGACCCTTTTGGAGGATGCTTGTGTCAGTCGGAGAATCAATTATAGCAACCAGTCATCTGTAAACTTGGTCAGCCATAGTCCACCCGTGTTAGCCTGCACCTCAGAGAAATATATACCGAACAAGAGAGGTCCCAGGACTGAGCCTTGTGGGACACCACTTGTAACTGGTTTAGAGTCTGACATGGCACCTGCTATTCTGACCATGTGGGTTCTATCCCTAAGCCAGTTTGCAACCCATCTTGTGACATAGGGGTTGATATTTAAGCTGGTGAGCTTATTTATGATGCTCGAGTGGGGTATTGTGTCAAAGGCCTTTGCGAGGTCCAGGTAGGCTGTGTGGACTACCTTCCCTTCATCTATGGCTTTGGTAACTGTTTCAAAGAAATTGACCAGGTTCAAGAGGCAAGATCTGCCCTTAACGAAGCCAAATTGGGTAGGATCCTGTGTCTGGAGGTTCCCAATGTCTTTGTTTATGATTTCCATGATGATACATTCCATATCTTTGCAGACCAGGCTAGTCAGGCTTATAGGACGATAGTTTCTGGGGTCTGTTGTGGCACCACCTTTGTGGAGTGGGACCACTGTTGCTGTACGACATTTCTTGGGAACATATCCTGTAGTAAGGCTGAGATTGAGCAGTGACTTTATATGAGGGTTTATTTCTTCTTGGAGCTCATGTAAGACACAGCCCGGGACACCGTCTGGTCCCATTGATGCTGTGTTTTTTGCTTTGGAGAGGGCAGCTCTCACCTGTGCATCTGTGATCTCAGGAAGGCTACACTCTGTTGGGATAGACATTTACTCTTTTGGGGGGGGAGGGGGGGAGTTTGCACTGAACCTTTCTGCCAGGATGTTGGCAATGTCTGTGGGTTCAGTGAATTTTTTGTCATTTTGCACTAACTCAGAGCATATCTGGGAGTTGCCTCCCAGGTTTTTGACATAACTAAAGAAGGCCTTGTGATTATCTTTGGTGTCTTGTGCAATTTTTCTTTCAAAGCTGGCCTTAAAAGATTTTATGAGGGATCATAGTTTCTTGCTAGTACTGATCAGTGATGCCTTCCCTTTTTGGTATTTTGCTCTGTCATGTAGTAGCTTTCTCCTTCTGTTGTATAGCTTATTTATGGCTGGGGTCCACCAGACAGGTCTCCTGCCTTTGGAGGAGTGAGTCTTGGTTTTATTTGGGATAGCATGCTCCATGCATTCCTGTAGGTGACCAAAGAATGCTTTTGTAAAGGATTCTGCATTTTGGGCAGTATTGTCCACTGACCCGGGGGCTTTGAAGGATTCCACCTCAGTTTTGAGAAGTGTGAAGTTTGCTTTTGAGAAGTTCTTCACCGTGGTTTCCTTGGCTAGGGGTGCGGATGGAATATGGATATCCAGTGACATTTGTTTATGGTCTGATCTTACCAATGAGGGGTATACCTCTGGTGTGGAACATTGAGACCCCATGTTGGTGATGACCAGATCCAGTATGTTTTCCCCTCTTGTGGGAGTGGTGACCAGTTGTTCCATAGCATTTGAGTTTATAAATTCTAGGAACCATTGGGCAAGGGTGTTTGGGCTGGAGTAGTTTTCCAAATCAATGTTTGGGTAGTTGAAGTCACCCAATATAATAGTGTTTGGAGAGACCTTCATATTCTCCAGTGTTCTCAGGAAAGCTGAGTGAGGTTCCTGTGTTTGGGAGGGTGGTCTCTAGCAGGCTACAATCTGAAAGGCAGTTTTGCCCACTGTTAGTTGCACATGGATGGTCTCCGAAGCTTCATGCAGTGCCACTAGCCTGGAGGTGTGGGTATCTTTGATAAATATGGATACTCCCCCTCCTTTTGTCTTGGTGCACAGAATAGTCTACTGCGGTTTTGACCACTGTCTGCACCAGATTGAGGGCATGCTGGCCGACCTGGTGGGGCAGCCTTGCCCCAGTGCCCAACCTCCAGCACTGCCACCCTTGGGGCAGTGAAGGAGCAGTGCCAACAGTCCCATGGGTGGGGATGTGAGTCATGCTGCTGTCATCTGGAGGTTTAAATGGGACTTGGATTCCACATCACCTTCCCTATCCAAGGTGTTCACCTCCCTCATGTGTCACACACTGCACCTGTCTGCTGTCTTATCTGTATTGTCTGTCTGCAAATGCATCCTCACCTACCCAACTTAAATCCCCCACGTGTACCTATGTCCCTTCCCCAACATTCCACTCTCACCTTAAAAAAATGGGCACCTATCCCACCAAAAAAAAATATATTGTCCCATACATAGCTCTCCATTTCATCCATGTGTCTACTAGACACACATAATTTGGTAAAATTGACTTGACAACGCATTTATGTTTTCCTCACTCTCTCTGGGGTTGAGATTTCAATTATGTTAAAGAGCACAGTTGTTGGTGTACAAGAAATGGATAGCTATCATTCTTTCCTACATCCTTCCTGCTTTTCACTATGTTTTTATCCTGCTTGCACCACATTTCATCACTGTCCTATCTCCCCATTTTTCTTTTCTTTATATTTTCTTAACGCGTTGCTGAGCTGCGCTCCATGTCACACAGCTTCGCTCAGCTAAATAGAACTATATTGACTATATGTGTTTTTAAACTTGTAATACATACTTACAACATAAACAACTGTCCGATATTTCAAACCCAGGACCATCGCACCTGCAGACCACTGCATTAACCTGCCATGCCACACAACTCTTACTTAAAACAGGTGGTTTAAGAAAAACATAGTAATTGCCAGTTACAGTCATTAAGCATGTTTCAGCGGAGCTGCATATTGAGGCATGGCACTCAAACTTGATTTAAAAGTAATTAAATTAAAAATGGGAGTGTACCTTGGACTATGGTGCAATAGTACACCACTAGAAAACCAAAGACATAATAATGGATGTAAGCGAGGCCTGTGATAGCAGGTAAATGTGCCTGTCAGCAGCAACATGTAGAAAGACACCTGCTAAGTCATAAAGAGCGACATGTATGTTCACCTGGGACCGTGATGCACATATACATCCATATAAAGCCATACACATACTGATGGATGTAGAAAATGTAGGTCACAGCCTGCATGTCTGCGCATATATATTGCAAATACACCTACTGCAGCAGTGACTGAGTAGCTCAGTCTGTTAATCGCCTTGCAAATACAACATTTTGCCACACACAGTCATGGGTTCAAATCCAGTAGTATGTAAAAGTGAATTTACAGTATTGATGAGGTAGCAATTAATGACTGAGTCATGAACTCTTTATCCACACAATACATTTCAAATGACGTCTTCTTTTCATTGATGGAGGTCACAGGCCTGCAGGTAGGAACACACTTCACATGTGCCTATAGCAAAACTATATGTGCATAAAGGATCACTTTATGTATTAGTAGGCATTCACAAAGAATGTCAACGCAGGTACTGCAAATGAGGGTCAGTAATATCAGAGTGCACCACACAATCCTTATAACATCACTGTGCAGATTATCACAGCTAACATACACATTGGAAGTCCCTGCTTGTAACAAGGCCTGCCGTCATACATGCTGCTATTTACTACCAGACGGTAAAACATGGTCTGGCAGTTGCCCAAATGGTGGACATGTTCTTATATTTATACCCCATCTTACCCAAGGACACACCAAACATGTTGCTAGTATTCTGTTAGTGATACTGTTGCCTAACATACATACCTTAAACACATGCCTAAGCTGGAGTGGAAAGGGTAGCCTCACTCTGGCTCTGCCTCTACAACAAGGCTGACACAGCTCCCACAATTACTCCTACAAGGTGTTGTCCTCCAAAGTGTTCAAACTCTCTGCCTATGCCTATGCCTATTACCAGCAGCTGCAGTCTGTAGCACACACATCTCTATGGTGAGGTTTCTGCTACAGACCTACTCTCTGCGATGATGTAGTTTCCTCAACCCAGTAATGTCCAGCACAACATATCAGAAAGGGGCCTTAATCTACTGTACAGTGGTTGCATGCCATTGGATGATGATAGTGCAACTCAGCTGTGCTAGCTGCAATTAGCATTTTAGACCCACAGATTAGTTTAGAGGCAATCACCTGCTGATGAGAAGCATGTTTAAAAGGCAAGCAGCTGGCTATGGGGAACCAGTCTGTATGAGACTTTCCTCACAGAGAATACGCCTTTGTGAAAACTTTACTATTACTACATATCAAGAGAGGAGTACAGCACTCCATCGGGTATATAACTGATTTTGTGTACAACAGGATGCAGATGGGTGAACAGATATGTGGGGAATAGGGAAGACAACTTTAAGCCTGTCATAGACCTGTGATAATGACATGTCATTGATCTCCTGCTATCTTACACCTACACAGGATGTACAACACATCAAGGTTGCATTGTCTGTTGTCACTGTGGTACACTGGTCTCATTGGACTGTCCCTTTATAGTGACTGTAATAGCACACTTCTAATGGTGTGGCATTGTTCCTATGATGTATTATGGGGGTTGCCCATAGGAGACACACCACAGTAGACCCGAGTGTTGAGTGCATGATCATCCAGAAGTATCTGTCATAACACACATGGGAATACCTGATTATTGCCACTATCACAGTTGTATCCACACACTTAGTATGTTTGAACACTGTGGAGTATGACGTGTGAGTGCAAGCAGTGGATAGTGCCAGCCATTTTGCCCTTGCTGTATCTCTACATAGTGTACTTCCACTTATGTGAGCTTGTAATGTGTTCCCCTTTTGTTGTCTTTCAGGAATCATGTATCATGGGCACCATGCACCCTTTTGTGATGCAGAAAATGAAATTATACTGGCAGGAGTAAGGCAAAATCATCACATCCTACTGTCCAGGCGGAGGCAAAACAGGGAAACAGCAGGCTGCATTGTGGGCAGACTTTGTCCATAATGTGAATGGCACGGGCCATTATGGCAGGACATATGAGTAGGTTAGATACCATGCAACAGACATTATCAATGCTGTATGACGAAGGGCAGCAGATGTTGCCAGGGATTATGCCATCACCGGTGGAGGGCCTGCAGTGGAACAAACACTCTCAGCCACTGAGGAATTCCTGGTGAACCTAGGCACACATGACAGCTCCCAGGCATCCATCACAACATACATTGTGGAGGTGGGTGTCACACTTTCCACAGCAGAGGAGTGTGCAGGTAGGCTTACTGTAATCAGCATTGTAATACTACAGTGGTCACTGTGTCAGGATGTACATACTTTTATGTGGGTGTCAGATCTTAGTTCTTTGGGGGGACGGTTTTATCTCCATTGTACTCTCATACTCAGAATGTGACCAATACAACAAGTAACACAGTAGGTACTGTAAATGTGAGATATATGGATGTATTACCCTATTGTGCTGTAACATATGTTGGTACTGACATTAACTCATCCTCAACTTTTCACAGATCCTTCAGGTATTGGCCAAGGCCATTGACCTGCTCCTGGTAAGCATAACACTGTGTTTTAAGGAACATTTATATTCTATTAAAGTTAAGGGCAAGAATAATGCCCTATTTAAACATAATGTCATGTGTGAACAGGGTAGAATGTTTTTATTTTCCATTCTTAAGGTACATAAGGATCTTAGATGGGGTAATCACAGGAGTGTAGTTGAACAAATAGAAACACTTTGGCAGGGACAGTTAAGAAAAGATAAGCCTCCTGGTTTAAATGAGGCATTTACTCTAAAATGCCTTTAAAAAACGAAAGGTTGAAAGGACATTAAATTAGGCAGTGAAACGTGCATGTCAGTATATTTGTTAAGATAGGTGTACTGGGTTTTTATGTGTTGCTTTATCAAGTATAGTGTCACATTGCTTAATTAAAAAGTAAATTTTACTGGTCATGTTTTACTTGATTTACTTGAAGTGATTGTTATAAAGGTCTTAGGTTGAATGTGTATTTTGTTCTGAGGAAGTCTATTTTGGATGAAAGTGGACAGGAAAAAATGTGACCACTAATCCAGCTGTGGGCCTTTATTATTATGAGTATTGGTGGATTTTTCATACACAGTAGTGCAAGTATTCATGTACCACTTTTTTCTTTCTTATCACAGGTGACTGGGGAGGTTGTTCTCTGTCCCCTACACAACCTGATATTAGTGCCTCTTTGACTCTGATGATAATGGTGGCCACAGTAAGGCACAGGTGGAGGTGTTGGAGGCTGAATCTGTCCCAGAGGTAGACATTCCTCTTCTGCCTCCATTGTCACTGCACACAGTCAGTATTACCACACATACCCAGTCCCTGGAGGCCACAGATATTGGATAGTCAGAGGGTGGGGACATTGAACAGGAAAGTGTGGCAACTATGATTACAGTGAGTGTAGACACTTACCATAGCCAGAGAGCTGGCAAGGTCCCACACAGACAGATTGATAGAGGTGCTTTTAGGAGGCCTGCTTTCTGTCCACCACCTGTTGCAGGTGTCACATCACTGGTCACTCGGCACATGTTTTGGGTCATCATGGAGACACAGGCACATTCTAAACAGAACACCAGATTTACGCTTAGGGTTATGGATGCAGCACAGTCTGACATCCGTGACTGCCTCCACCACATTAGGGACACCCTGGATCAATTGACTGATGCAGTGGACAGAAGGTGGGCTGAGAGAGTGTCTGTCTTTGATCACACATTGTCTGTGCTGGAATGTGTGGTTGGAGTTGAACATCAGACTCATGGATGTAGGTCAGTAACCCCATCTGCTGAAAATCCATGTGGTCATGCAGAGTCATGCTCCCATAGGGGCAGTACATCAAGCTCTACAGAGGGGAGTGTGCTGTTCACACCATGATGTGGCAGGCCATGTGCTCATGGTCCTGGGCATTCCCGTGGGGGACATGGTCCCAGCAGACAGCAGTCACTGTCAGGTACTAGCACCACTTCTGACCTTAGGCATGGAAGTGCCAGTGCAACTCCTGGCACAGCCAGTTCCCGTGTTCAGGCCTGTCAACTCTATAATGTATGGTCCAAAGCTGTCCAATATACACACATTTAGGGCTGGGACTGACCTTGACTGTGTACACGCACACACTCATACACCACTGTCAAATGAAGGTGACCAACAGACACACACAGCACATTTCCATGGTCCACATTGCCTGCTTCCCTTCCTGACTCACAAACACATGCTGTCAACCATTTGGGTCAGCCTAGGCTTCCTGAACATCCACACCATACCCTGTACAAGTGATGATACCTGTACCACATCCCTGTCATCCTCACTATCGATGCAGGAAAATTAAGCTATGTGTCAGATGCACAGGTTGACTATATTAGTTAACATGTACTTCTGTAATGCAGTGTTGTTTTGCTATGCCACTTGTAGTGGTTAACAACAGATACTGTATGCTGGCATTTGTCATGAGTATGCCACATACTTTTGTGTACCCTATGTTGTATGATGTTGTAATGGCTGTATTGTTGTATGATGACTGGTGTGTCACAGACCCCTTTATGCTTCTGTTTCAGTAGTCTGTTCAGGGATATACTATCGATACTCTGCAGCAATAAAGCAACACAGGATAGCATGTCAGCACATCAGAAATATGTCTTAAAGGTACAGCAATATAAGTGCATGGCAGCATATGTTCATATGTGTATAAAAGGCTAACAAAGACAATAGAGGAATTCAGCATACTCATGAATCCCTAATCTGTGAACAGGTCTGCTACCCTTGATAAGTGTTACCAGGATTTTGGGAAGTCATGCATCTATAAGCTGTGATAACAGAGATGACCCATCTACAAATATTATGTGTCCAGTACAAATAGTTGCACAAAACCTGTTATGATTGTTGTGTTTTGCATCCCATTCTGTAACCTGCACATGCTTGTGTCACAGCAGATGTGTGCTTCACATGCATGGGGGGCCTGTTTCATGTATGATGTACTGTCTGTGTTGCATACCTGTCTCTCCAGTATGTACTGTGTATACCACAGTAATGTTGTAGGTGTGTAAAACAGGTGAGACATGTGTTAGCCCTGTCATGGTTACACGGGAGGTACACAGTGGGATCCAACACATCCCTGTATGGAGCCATACACATCCCTTCAAAAGTACTTAGGGGACAGAGTACACATGTACAGTCATGACACAAACTCCATAGGACATGTTATCTACTCTTTGTATTGGTGTACCATGGAACCTGTGTGGCTGCTACAGTTGTATGATATGCCTGTTGAGTGATATAGTAAGGGTGCCACTGCACAGAATGGTAGCTGTGATGACTACCACATTTAGTATAGCAGTGACAGTCTGGGATTTACATCCTGAACCTGTTGGTGTAGGGTGTACAACAGTGAATGCATCCCCACATCTTACCAACCAGTGAGAGTCAAAGGCTACATTACTCTCAGTTTCCATAACTCCATGTGTAATGGCTCAACTGTGTGTGGTGTGCAGACACTACAGTATTTTGCAGGGGTGGATGATTTCCCACAGAATAATATTGTACAGTCATTGGCAGCTAGTCTTTGTCAGTGGCTCAAAGTACAACTGGCTGTGTCTTATGCCAATCTGGATAACTTTTGGTTCTGTGCGGGAGTCTGTGACAGCTCTCAGGATGCAATCACCTGCTAATGTACTCAGTCAGAGGCAACTGAAAGTGGCTGTGACTGCAGAGAGGGAATAGGTAGATGGGGTATGCCAATAATAGAGGATGGTGAACCCCATTGGTTGCTGGTGTCATTGCAGTGCAGATCTCCCAGAGTATGACTCTCAGGCACTTGCCTATCCAACAGTTAACATAATACTCTGTATATGATGTCCACAGTTTCCAGCAAGGCCTGCTGGTCTAATATTGTCATACACCTTCTCAGGCCATGGTTGGTAAAGTAAGACATATGTCCGACATCCATTGCATAGTGTAACAATCAGTTGGTTCCACCAGTTACAGTCGGTAAGCATGACCTGGCCTTAAGAAAAAGTAACAGTGTTTGGTCCAGTGTCACTAAGTGTATGGCAGTGTCAGTTCTCTTATCCATGATAACTCCTATCATGCCATTTCAGGTGACATGCCTGAGAGATCTAGAGACAGCGCTTGGCACTACATGTTAGTTGTCCTCCATACAAGTAAGTGTTGCAGCTGCTTCCAGCATGTTGCAGGAGGAGAGTCATGCAAGGTGTCTGTACAGAGCACAGACAAACACATTAGGGACGTGTAATATATACATACAGTGTTGCTTAGTTGTGCTGCAGTTCACTTGCCCAAAGGATAGTCCAGGTCCTTATCTACAATGCCCTGTAGCAGTGCCATGACATCCCCACATGGGGAAACAATGTAGTGCATCGTGTGTTTACCAATATGGGAGACCAGTACAGCTACCCCAATATGAAGTCTTCCCAGGTAGGATCTGGCCACAGATCAGTCTCCTTAGAACTACCAGCATGTACCTCCCTTGCAGACAATACAAACATATATATCAAGACAGCCATTTATTACCTCCCGTGGAATGGTTGACATAGCATGACTGCACCTCCCACTTCAGATGGGACAGGCAAGTATGCAGAATTCTACATCCATGCATTGTCAGTAGCATTACAATGCCATGAACTCGGCTGTACATGACAGAAGGGACACAGGATGATCGTGGCTCAGCAAACATGACTGGTGGACAACTGTCATTATCAGGCTGTACAATAACAGGTGGACAGTGCTGTGTGACAGTTGATTTGAGGGCTCCCCCCTAACATGGAGGCACTACCTCCTCAGCTAAAATAAGCACATAATTTTGTGATGTTGAATAGACATGGTAAGTGACAAAAGTAGCCACCCACACAAAGCAGAACCACAGTGTAAAGTGTAGTTATGTGGGTGATGTCAAAGGACAGGCCCAGATTGTCTGTGACTTCATATGTCATGATGCTACATATGATGGTCTGGACTCATACCTAACCTGTACAGCCACAATGTCTGCATCAACTACACTCCTTTGTCCCCGCCACATGTGACACATGACATTTGTACAACTTGTCCTAAAACTTCCATATGTACTGAGCAGTTTGGAACTGATCTCTTACTGGAAGATACACAGCATCTATTGCCCATGCTAACATTCCAGGCTGCATCCCACATGTGATCTGTCAAGGATTACTAACACCATTTTGACACTCTTGCAATCATACCAACATTACTGACTGCACACCAGCTGAGTGGACAATGGCAGCTGTTATACCCTTGCATAGAGGTGGTGCATCCACTGACTGGCATAACAATACATCTCTTTGTCTGAGTACCTGTATCTGTATGGCTGTAGGGACAATCATTATGGAGCTGATCAGTACACATACATATGTTCTACACACAGTTGACTGTACACAATTTGGATGTGTGACAGGGGAACATGACTTTAACACATGGTGGACATTTCCAGGGAAGTCACCATGGACCTGGGTGGGGGCATATCAGGGTATACAACCCCCTAGACTCAGTCAAGTCATCTGATTATATCCCCCACTCAGGCAACATTTACAAAGCACCGTTTAGGCATCCACGATACTATCATTGTAGGGGTCACTAAGTGGCCCATTGCTGGCACATATAAGTAACATAGAGACATCTGCCTCCAACAGCTGATCTGTCAGCAGCAGTGCTCCACAGGACACAGTCCTGGTGGGTCCCCTACTGCTTGGAATCCATTCAACTACAATACATGCAACTACTAACTTATTGTGGCTAACAATGTTGGCTGATGCCTGCAAACTGCCAGCACTCAGATTCTCTGTGGTATGTCACTATCCTGCAAGAGTGTAGCGCAAACACATGCCTGTTGACAGTAATGACCATAAACTCTATACATATATATATGTAGTATCAGTTCCATCAGTTAGACCTATGAACCTTGTAAGTAGCACATCAGTCGCAACATGTGATGTACATACTCAGGGGTGAACGAACTGGGCACACAGATGTGGCCACACAGGTTTACACCTAATGTGCCTCAGATCACCCTGTCTCTACAGTGGGATGGCAGGAATCATATGGTATAGCAGAGGCCACAGCCACTTGTATATGACATGCTCATAACTTCCAAGTGCTCTTCCCTCAGCATGTCAATATCTGAGTGCAATGGCCATTTGGTGATGTAGCTTTCCAAGCAGTACTGGCAATTATACATAGCAGTATGGTCCCTCACAAGGTCGCTTCATGTCTTCAGTATGTGTTCAATGAGGATAGTCTGCAATGAGTGTCATTATCACCTGTGGCATATAGACCACTCAGAGGTGATCTATGCCTTGCATACGGGGTAATGTGTGACCCTGCTTTATTGCATATGCTGCCTATCTGTAGAAGGCATAGTAGGTGGATAACCCACTTTAAGGACATTAACCTGGTATGTGATGTTGGTACTACATGCTTGTGGAAGATATTTGTCTTGCAAACTTATACACAGCCTTGAAACAGGACCCTGCCTAATGGCACATAGAGTGCCTCAGTACACCTCACCACATGCCATGTGTATGATTGGCTGTGGGATCATGATCTCAACACAAAGCATCTGCCTGTGTCCATCTTGGACTGGGGCAATATGTGCTGATCCTGTAACTACAGGCATTAAGATGTCTATGATTGTGAGGGCTGTATGGCCATTATGCCAGTGAAGTTCAAACTTCCTATGGTTCCATAACACGATGTAAAATGCTCTTACAGGCTCACACACAACCATGGCTACATGGAGGCTAGCACCACTTCCAATCACTGCATAAAGGACATGCCAAGGCATACACATAGTGAAAATTGGCTGTATGTAGATCAGCACACTTACATATGCAATGGTACACACTACAGATCATAGTACATGATGCAAGCAACACACCTCATGTCTGCTAGTACTATCAGTTCAGGACATATTATGCTTGATGAAATCAGCAGGCCTTGTTGTGATCATTCCTTTGGGGGAGCCACATCACATGCTACAAATAAAATACTGCAAAACCCTATCCATTTCTATGTTACCGAGATGATCATATTTATGCCATCAGGACACACACCCGCACCAAATAGCTTGGAGTGATATTAGAACCCCTACCTATCAAGTCCTACACACTATAGATCACAGTATTTATCACATGCACCACAGTTTAAGTCTTGATGCTACACTGTCATCTGGTAGTCATAAGGTGGATGACATCATCAGGCCTTGTAGAAGAGGGCAGTGTGGAAGCCAGCAGCAAGTTACAGGACCAAAAGTGCATAACCACTGCAGGTGAATAGCCCATGAGGGCATGGGAGTTGTTTTGCAGGGGTATACACACACATGCACCAAGTAGCCTGGAGTGAGATCAGAACCCTTTCCCATCAAGGTTTTATACACTATAGAACACAGTATTTATTCCACACGCCACAGGTTGAGTCTGTAGTATATGCGATTGCAGGCACAGTACGTGTGCATTACACAAGCTAGACTTGTGTTGAACAGCATCTGTGGTCTGCAGAGTGATATTGCTTCATACTGTTA